>NW_020439076.1:309385-324662 GCF_000699045.2 Agrilus planipennis
TAATCGAATAAAATAATTCGAAGTGGTCTGTATTCTGTCGAAACTGCCAGACGCGGATCGCGATTTCGATCTTTTTGGATCTCATCAGCGCGTCGCAGGCAGCTCCGACAAAACACAGACCAACAGAACAACAGTAATTGATGTGTAATAGAAAGAGATGCAGACAAGCAGAATTTAATTTGGAAAGCAAAGATGCGTGTTTAAAGATATAATTCCAACCAGGCAGTTATGAGGCCGATCGATCCTAATCTTATTCGTACCTACGCAACCTTAAACCACTGTACTTTTATTCGATTATCTCTTTTCACTACATCTGTACTACTCATAAAGCATTTCGTAACTTAATAAGGTTGTGTTCAAAACACAGCAAATTACTACAGTCCCAAGTGGAAACAAGAAAAAAGATACGTCCATTCTCACTAATAATTTCTTGCGGAGTTTGCCAATTTTGATAGCCTCAGCTATAGAACCTTCGACTCCCCACTTCCCCTTCACAAACACTGGTATACCAGATTTCCATTTACCACCCCCAGAATTAGCAGCCTAACACACTTAACATATAAGTTGTAGTAAGCAGTGAACTGTTTTAAATTTAGTAATCATTTGTACTCTTGATAATGTGATCGGCCGGAACCTAACCTAACCTAACTGATGTGTACCTAACCTAATCTAATTTATATATTAAGGCTTCATTATAGTTGCCTTTTTAACAAAACAAGAACTTTCATTCCATATTGGTGGTCCAAAGCACTAACTTAATAAAGGAAATAGAAAGGCGTTAACAAAGTAAGGAATGTAATATGAAAAAGTTTATCTATCGTGTACCGTGCGAATACATTCCTAAATAAATAATATTTATGCAATGCCGATGGACATAACAGCGTTATCTTCGAATCGGAGTCAGTATCACTACACCGGTTGTAATTCTAGTTATTCTTGAATATAATTAATCTACATATGTATTGATTGATTCGAACGTCCGTGAATTCTAGGAATAAAAAGCGTATTTAACCTGATTCATTTCGTTAGAGAAAGACGTTGACGAACGATGTGGACAGTAAGTTATCGGCAGGTTGTTTC
Source organism: Agrilus planipennis (assembly GCF_000699045.2). Lineage (NCBI taxonomy): Eukaryota > Metazoa > Arthropoda > Insecta > Coleoptera > Buprestidae > Agrilus > Agrilus planipennis. The sequence continues at coordinate 310,466 of NW_020439076.1, forward strand.
CGCGTGGCAGAAGTGTACATAAACTTAAGTGAAACTCCACTTGACAGGCAATTTGTATTTATAACGATTGCCGGACGATGCGATGCTCGGCTTAAAAAAGAACCACCAATTTACCAGCGCTGGTGCTGAACCTCCTGTTGACTTGCGGCAATTATCTTGTCCAATAAATGTTATGCTTATCGTTAATTTTCTTCCAAGAAAATGAACAGAAACCCCGTAATTGACACTGAATATTGATTTAAATTATTCCGGTCGGACAAGTTAGCACTCCACTTACTTAAACTTGTAGTAGGTAACCGTAAAGGCAACGAAGCTTGGACGACATATTAACATCAAAATGCACGCATTATATCGTCATTTATTGCAATTAGAATAAAAAGGAAAACTAAATATGGGAATGTGTAGGAAGAAAAGGATAGTGAACTATAAGGAGAGGATAAGGAGGCTGGAGGGATGGGATATCGTGAGGGAAGCAGGTATTGGAAATAGAGACGAAAAGTACTTATGGTAAAGAGAGAGAGAGAGAGAGGGCTTCGAAGAAATTAAAAATCAATCAGGAACAGGTACTGGAGGTTCTAAAGAGAAGTCATGATATGTGGTGGGGCTGAGAGATCTTGTAGAGGGATTGGCCAGGAGATTGGGTGCCAAAGTGTTAGTGAGGAGCAAAGCAAGAGCAAGACTAAGACTGTCCCAGTCTCGACATTGACTTTGGTCTTACGTATTCGGTCTTGGTCTTGATCTTGGTCAAATACTTCCGGTCTTGGTCTTGCTGATGTAGCCTCGGTCTCAGTCTTGGTCTTGTTCATTTAATCAAATATGTTTTTTTTTAATAATTCTTCTAAGCATAAATTTTTCAATTTTCCGACACAGTAATTATCGTGTCGTGAAAATAGTATCAATAGTTGTAAGAATTATGAAAACTCGAGAACTTTCCCTTCCTCTAACGCATAAATTGACCGTTTAGTTAACAAAACAGTACAAGGTACATGAAAAAAGTAAAAAAATATCGAAATATCTATATTTCAACCATATCTTATCCAGACATAAGAACAACAAGAACACTTACTCCGGGAACATTTTTGTAGATCCCTTTTTTTAAACAGTGGTAATGTTATTTTTTTTTATTTTTAGTGCCAAAATCTAGTAAAATAAACTGAAAGTTTCAAATTGTTTCAAGGAAAGAATATATTAAAGTTGCTTCAAATAATTTAACTCATAAATCCTTCGGAAGTAATTTTTCGTTTATTCTTGCGTATTTGGTATTGGTCTTGCATATTTGGTTTCGGTTTTAGCCTTGGTCTTGGTTTTAATCTTCGTCTTGTTCATTCGGAATTAATTCAATCCCCATCTTATTGATTTATTAAATTGTTTTAGATAGCTAAAAAAAAGAAATTGATTCCATTGCGTAACCTTTTTTAAATGCTTTTAAAATACTGGTATGGAAAAAAATACGACAAATGGCGCTGTGAACGCCATCTGTAATACATGCTACATTTTAGGATTACGTATGCTTCAGCAAGGTCCATTTAAATATATGGATATCTACTTGCTGCGACGCGCTGATGATATCCAAAAAGATCGAAATCGCGATCCGCGTCTGGCAGTTTCGACAGAATACAGACCACTTCGAATTATTTTACTGGTATGGAAAGTTCGGATTAACGACTTTCATGAATTAGCGTGTTTGTGATGTCGTTCTCTCAACGATATAAAAAGAAAATTCGAATTTCTGTTTATTTTTTCTTTTTCTGGAGCTTTAGCGTGTCTTAAACACACAGCGATGCGTTCAAAAATAACCATCAGGCAAAACAAAATCCTAATCCTATTTCTACTAAACTGTGTTTACACAATTAAAGGCTTCAAAACGACTGAAATAATAGCTTAGTTTAAATCTTCGTCCAATTAAAATAAAATCACAAAAATGAGTTCAGTGGATTTCCACGATTTAATAGCCTGATGTTAAATACTCAGCATGACTATTTTTAAAAGGCAATGATTATTACGTACATAAACTTTTATTATTAATATTTTGCTTTTTATAGGCCACAATGCGCTTATTTTATAGACTGGATCGGGAAAAATTTATTGCTTAATTAGGAAATATTTAAGTCGTTATGCAATGCAAGGTTCGCTGGATGTGCTTGATCCTTAACAATTAAAGAATCTTTTCTTGGTAATTTTGGTTTTATTTATTCTTTTTATCTCATAATGGAAAACAGAATATTACAAAATCCGTCTGTCAATATCTCTGTATGTCATGGTCGTTTCTGGCAGGAACGTTAGTATAAAGTGATAAATTATATTGACCTATATTCTTTCAAAACTTCAAAAATATATAATATGCAGAAATTTTAAATGAGACAGGTTTTATATGACACCTAATTTTTATATTTTTTGGATCATGTGACCTACAATTCGAAAATATTAGTCATAAATATACCTATACCTTACTAGGCACGTAACTGTGAAGATAAAGACTGTATAAACTTCTTCCGGGTTCTGTCATGATCAATTGATTTGAAACAACTTTAATATATTCTTATCTTTCCGCTTTACTAAAAAAAGAAACTTTACCACTGTTTGAAAAAAGGGATCTACATGAGTGTTATTTGTTTCTATGTCTGGATAACACGTTGTTGAAATATAGAGACAAACTATTTTTTTTTTATATTTGCACTTCTTTCAAGCACCTTTCATTTCCCATGCTGGATGCGGAGATGGAAGGACCTCTGAAGAAGCTAGGAACATTAGGAAGCAACCCCAATTTACCACCTTTAGACCCGAATCACAACAGTATCAGTTCACCTAATTCCCGCGAAAGCCTTTACTAATTTGTCAGACTTTGGAAAACATGAAAACGGAATTTGTGGAAAGTATAATCTTACCAACGTAGTATTTGGCGACAGGCCCAAGCCTTGACCAGTATTGGAAAATCAAGCATTAACTTATCAATACTGGATCAATATTCGGGCAATCATCAAGTATCAAGGTTCAGTAATTTACGTTTCGTCAAGTTATATCCAATATTGGAAGTATTGGATCATACTGTACCGAGCTTGAGAAAAGCTTCAAATATCCAGGTTATACATATCTATACATAGTATATTGAGTAATATTCAATAAAATTGAATTTCCTGCAAACGAATTATACAAAATGTAATTATTGTTTATTACTTAAATTAAAAATACAAAGTTACTTGAAAATTTTATTAAAACTTCATGAGTAGATGTTGGTATCATAAAAATCAATAATTTTACAAAAAGTTAACATTGCAAAACGTTTCAAACATTATTTTTTTAAACGCAAATATGAATAACTATGCCTATAAGCCTTGGCGACACATTAGCTCTTCAATTAGATTGATTTTGTTCATTAGTATTGGCATTAGGTCTTTTTTGTTAAGATTATTTTCGAGGAGCGGAAATCTTTAAAAGACACCCCCTGAAGGGAGGTAGTGTCGGATTTTTACCGACTAAAATCCCTCCTCGAGTGGGGAGATAAACCCTGAGGGTTACTGATCCCCGGGAAGAGAATGGAAGGTTGGGATTGGGGAGAGGGTTGAAAAGGGATAATGGTTAAGCGTGGGGGGAGAGGGAGTGTTGGGGGGGGGAAGAACCGTCGGAATAGGTGGTCCACCAATGGATGGACACTCGCACTTAAAAGCGAAGTAACTTCCTACATATAATAGGTAGCTGATTGTTATTGTTTAAAAAAATATCACTTTGTAACATCGACACCATAAGCTTAAAGATGGCAGCAAAATGAAGAATTTTACGAGACAACTTCCATTTAGTCGGTAGTTTTCAATAGGTATTGCCTCTAGCGTGCTGATGAGGACTAAATCTGATGGTTTAGATAAAATAGAGATCAAGAACTTAATGTTCTTTTATTCAAATGCAACAGCATCTTTGTAGTTGAAATAAATTATAATTGCATTTTTTACGGATTTTTACATACCTATACAGTAACTAACATTAAAATAAATAATTANTACTCAGCATGACTATTTTTAAAAGGCAATGATTATTACGTACATAAACTTTTATTATTAATATTTTGCTTTTTATAGGCCACAATGCGCTTATTTTATAGACTGGATCGGGAAAAATTTATTGCTTAATTAGGAAATATTTAAGTCGTTATGCAATGCAAGGTTCGCTGGATGTGCTTGATCCTTAACAATTAAAGAATCTTTTCTTGGTAATTTTGGTTTTATTTATTCTTTTTATCTCATAATGGAAAACAGAATATTACAAAATCCGTCTGTCAATATCTCTGTATGTCATGGTCGTTTCTGGCAGGAACGTTAGTATAAAGTGATAAATTATATTGACCTATATTCTTTCAAAACTTCAAAAATATATAATATGCAGAAATTTTAAATGAGACAGGTTTTATATGACACCTAATTTTTATATTTTTTGGATCATGTGACCTACAATTCGAAAATATTAGTCATAAATATACCTATACCTTACTAGGCACGTAACTGTGAAGATAAAGACTGTATAAACTTCTTCCGGGTTCTGTCATGATCAATTGATTTGAAACAACTTTAATATATTCTTATCTTTCCGCTTTACTAAAAAAAGAAACTTTACCACTGTTTGAAAAAAGGGATCTACATGAGTGTTATTTGTTTCTATGTCTGGATAACACGTTGTTGAAATATAGAGACAAACTATTTTTTTTTTATATTTGCACTTCTTTCAAGCACCTTTCATTTCCCATGCTGGATGCGGAGATGGAAGGACCTCTGAAGAAGCTAGGAACATTAGGAAGCAACCCCAATTTACCACCTTTAGACCCGAATCACAACAGTATCAGTTCACCTAATTCCCGCGAAAGCCTTTACTAATTTGTCAGACTTTGGAAAACATGAAAACGGAATTTGTGGAAAGTATAATCTTACCAACGTAGTATTTGGCGACAGGCCCAAGCCTTGACCAGTATTGGAAAATCAAGCATTAACTTATCAATACTGGATCAATATTCGGGCAATCATCAAGTATCAAGGTTCAGTAATTTACGTTTCGTCAAGTTATATCCAATATTGGAAGTATTGGATCATACTGTACCGAGCTTGAGAAAAGCTTCAAATATCCAGGTTATACATATCTATACATAGTATATTGAGTAATATTCAATAAAATTGAATTTCCTGCAAACGAATTATACAAAATGTAATTATTGTTTATTACTTAAATTAAAAATACAAAGTTACTTGAAAATTTTATTAAAACTTCATGAGTAGATGTTGGTATCATAAAAATCAATAATTTTACAAAAAGTTAACATTGCAAAACGTTTCAAACATTATTTTTTTAAACGCAAATATGAATAACTATGCCTATAAGCCTTGGCGACACATTAGCTCTTCAATTAGATTGATTTTGTTCATTAGTATTGGCATTAGGTCTTTTTTGTTAAGATTATTTTCGAGGAGCGGAAATCTTTAAAAGACACCCCCTGAAGGGAGGTAGTGTCGGATTTTTACCGACTAAAATCCCTCCTCGAGTGGGGAGATAAACCCTGAGGGTTACTGATCCCCGGGAAGAGAATGGAAGGTTGGGATTGGGGAGAGGGTTGAAAAGGGATAATGGTTAAGCGTGGGGGGAGAGGGAGTGTTGGGGGGGGGAAGAACCGTCGGAATAGGTGGTCCACCAATGGATGGACACTCGCACTTAAAAGCGAAGTAACTTCCTACATATAATAGGTAGCTGATTGTTATTGTTTAAAAAAATATCACTTTGTAACATCGACACCATAAGCTTAAAGATGGCAGCAAAATGAAGAATTTTACGAGACAACTTCCATTTAGTCGGTAGTTTTCAATAGGTATTGCCTCTAGCGTGCTGATGAGGACTAAATCTGATGGTTTAGATAAAATAGAGATCAAGAACTTAATGTTCTTTTATTCAAATGCAACAGCATCTTTGTAGTTGAAATAAATTATAATTGCATTTTTTACGGATTTTTACATACCTATACAGTAACTAACATTAAAATAAATAATTAGAAAAATTTTTTTTCATATTCACTTAGGTAGTAAATTTTCAAAACGTAAATACCTGAATACACCAAAAAAATGGAATACCATTCATCACACTTTATGCAATGAAAACCGTCTTTCTCTCTAAATTTAACGGCAGACATTTTGTTATAATTTACCTTAAAAAGCATAGGTTGATAAACGCTTCAAGTTTATTTGCACCGTTTTCACGACGTAGCATGGACGTTTTTGAGGAAAACAGACAGTAAACCGTGTTTATCATCACAGAAAGCCAAGAGCAATATTTCAGACGATTCAAACAGCAAATCACATAAAGACATGTCTCTCGTTCTCGCTAAATCGGTACATGGCGCCAGCTTAAATCTTTTATGTGGTTATACGTTCAGTCACGTATCTCCTCTTCTTTATTATTTTGCACAATTAACTCTCGAGCATGAACTGTTGCATTTCAACATGCAACCCATACATGCATATATGTGTATGTATATGTATGATGCATCAGATTTATATGCATGAAAAATGTCTACCGGCGAAAAGAGAATGTACATCGTAAAACAAATAAATACTCGGTCTTTGTTGAAAAAATTGCTTCAGGATGTCAAGCAGTATGCAAAATAAATTGCTGCAACCTTGGTATTAAATTATACGATGTGTTTCGAAAAGACACTGGGCTGATAAGGGGGTGGTCGTTTGGCCTATTCTCAACTCGAAATGAAAAGTATTGTTCTGAAGTTGAACATACTAAGAAACTTAACCAAATTTAATAAACCCATTCTTGTAAGATTTTTTCAATACTTTTTCATTGCTCCTTACGCCACAAGGCCCTCAGTAGTGCTTTTGTCTTATTTTTTTTCTTAGTCCAAGAACAAGACTTGTTTGTCAGCAAGAAGAAGGCTAGCCAATAATTTTCGTAGCAAGAGCAGAATCGAGAATTCTTGGTTTTTGGATACATGCCTCAAAATAAAAGACGAAAATAAGCAAGTTTTTCTGTAGACCATCAACTGAAGAACGTGCACTAATACTTCCACTTTAACTTTAAAAAATTCAAAACTTAGATCTGTGATATTCTGATATTTAGAAGGAATTGAAATATTTAATCTGTGAGGTATGCTACTATCAAACTCCTTTTTCCACGAGTTTAGACAAATCAAACTTGGGGACTCCTCAAGCCACTAAAAATATCAAGAGTCTTGCTAACAAGCAGCGAGAAATTGATAAGACAAAATGTAAAATAACCTCTGGCTAAGCAAAACAAGACAAGAACTTAAAAAGCAAGAAAAGAAATCCCGCTTAGTGCAGCACTGGTTCTCAATCCAAAGAATGATTGGGCAGCCACCTCAACCCCATTCTATCCTGAGCCCATCTTCGTTTTTCAAAAAATAGAACGTGCTCTGTATTCCTGTTTCTGGTTGTAATATGTTTCTAACTACGAAAGTTGGAGTATTTGGTTCATATAAGAAACCTTATCAAATACTAGCTGTTACAACTTCCTTTAAACTGTTCCTAGCTGCAATCAACAAAGTGTGCATAGCCATGATGATAGCCAACATCCGGAACGAATAAAGCTGAAGAAGCAGAAGAAAAAGTAGCCCTTCAAGTCTCAAAGGGTGTCCTTCCAAACTATCTCCTCTTTTTCTTACTGGCTTCCACAGTGCTTTTCATGGCTCCTCATCATTTATAACCTTCTTTACCCGCTTTATTCTCATCATGATGCTTCTATAACACCACATCCCAAATGCTTCTATCTTTTTTTATCGTGTATCTATATCGCTTTGTCGATCCAAATCATTTATACCTAAAAAATATAATGGGTGCCGAGTATGAAACTACTTATCTTGAATCTTGAATTATTATAAAAAGTAACCAGGTCTTTTGTAGCCCAAATTCGGCGACCAGTGACGTTGCTTATCACCTTAGCTCCTTTATTGTGTTCAATATTTTATGAAACTCTTATGTAAGGCATGGGTGTCAGCAGTGGATTGCCTCGTTTTTTCATGATAAATTGAAAGCTTTGTTGCTCGTGTCGTGGTTTCTTTTTCCCCCTTCAGAATTAGAAGATTTACGTCTTGTAGTAAAACAAAAATGTTTACCATTTTGACAAATTGGTAAAGGCATTCGCGGGCAGTTGGTGAACTAATGACGTCCTGTTTCGGGTCTAAAAGCCGTCGTCGATTGGAGCTGCTTCCTAAGATTTAGCAAGCATGAGTGGTGAGCTTCAGAAATCCTTATCCAGGACCTCTGAAGGTCTGCGGTAGTCAACATGATATTGTACATATCGATTTAAAAGCTGCATCTGACAGGGTTCCACACAGCCTTCAAATCAATAAGCTACAATGTTGTGGCCTGCATGGTAGACTTTTGGAATGGATAGACTCGTATCTATCAAATAGAATATTGCATGTTAAAATTCATGACTATATATCCAACCAGTTTATTGCTTCATCAGGAGTACCTCAAAATGCACTTGTACTGCTATGCTTTTTATTTTACTCTTTAATGACTCCATAAAATTATTTTCCAGTGCTAAGATAGTTCTCTATATAGGCGATAAAAATATACTACCAAATTAAAGATGAGAATGATATCGAAATTCTACAAAAGGGGTGAATAGGCGAATAGCAAATGATGCAATAGAAATGGTATGACCATAAGTATTAGCAAGTGCTAGCATGTGATTGAATCAGATTATTATATTAATGATACTATGCTCGAAAGTGTCAGCTCTGTTAATGATCTGGGTGTCATATTTCAAAATTCAAATTTGATAAACATAGCAAAGTCAATAATTGTGCAAAAAAGTCATCATTTTTTATTCATAGGCAATGTAGAGATTTCGGGAATCCAGTTGCTTGTATAACATAGTACAATTCATATGTGGCGTCAAAACTATCCTGACTGGAAATTAGTTAATGGATTGGATCCAATGCGGGCCAAAATTGCCCGAAGATTGATCAGAAATAAATCAGGCTTTCTGATCCGGGTATGATGGAAAATCGTCACGCCATATATGATTAACATAGGATCCATTTGAAAAATCCATGTCGGATCTGTTTTTAAGATCCATGACGGATCCGTTTGTTTGACGAACAATATTGCATACAGAATAAATCAGGTAAAAAATAAAGTTCTGTATTATGATCCAGTTCAGAACATCGGATGTAATCTTGATTTAAAGATTGTACCGAAACCGTAATAGAATTTGTAGCATTAGATTGTGATAGTAAAATGGTCAGATGACTGGATTAAAGGATAGGATACTCTACTATGGTCAATTTCTGATTAGATGGTTGGATCAACAGATAGAGTACTGTGAGCTGATCAATTTCTGATCGGATGACCAGATCAAGAAATGGAGTACTGTACTCTGATCAGAAACTGATCAGATGCCCGTATTACGGAAAATCTGATCCGCATCTGATCATAATCCGGGTTCTCTGAACTAATTTCCAGNAGATATACGTTTAGAATGATATTAAAAAGTAATTCCTATAATGCATTCTTTATCCGTAAACCATTAAAAATTGAACCGAAATATATAATTTTCCAGAAAAATCATTAGTAATTGCTCATCTCAAAAGTTAAGATTAACATTTAAGTGTAGTACCTACTTAAAAATGAATATAAAGATACGAGAAGAAAAATTAGAAGTGGTTGATTTTCGGTATCCAGGAAGTCAGAGTGTCGCAGTGTCGAGTCGCCTTCAATAAAAAGAAGTAATTTCTATGCCCACGAACTGTTAGTTTATAAATTGGAAAATGATTGTTAAAGGTGTATGTTTGGAGTATGGCGGTGTACGGATGCGAAACATACGGTGGGAGCTGAGGAAAAGAAAAGGGTAGAAGCATTTGAAATGTGGCGTTATGAACGAATGATGATGATACCGAGGATAAAGAAAGTTAGAAATGAAGAGGTATTAGAAAGGATATAAGAACAGAGGACTCTATGGAAGTCAATAAAAAATAGGCGATATCGGTTATTAGGACACCTTCTCAGGTATGAAGGTCTAGTCGGAGACATATTACTGGCAGAAACGGGAGTTAGGAGGGGTAGAGGTAGACCTAGTTTAGATAACCATGCGTAAATAGTTAAGGATCTGTGTTGTTCTAATTTTAGGGAAATGCGAAGATTAGCTCAGGATAGGAAAGAGTGCAAGTGCTTGTCCAATCAGTTTTAGCATTGACGACCTTACGATGAATATAATAATTCAATTTCGAAGTAATTAAAGTTAGGAGTATGAAAAATAGAAATGAAGAACTAATTTAACCATTTGTAGAAATCTAACTCGTTAAAGGTAAAATGGAAGTTGAAATGTGTGGGAATTTGAAATTTTTTAATTTTGAAACGAGAATTCAGTTTCATGTACTGACTTTGGTACCACATTTATTAATCTTCTGCAACACTACCTTAATCCTTATCAAAATTAATTTCATAGGGAGCTTAGTGAATCAATACAAATCCAATTTGCCCTTTACACTGTACAACTGCGATAGTTTAATTACGAAAGCGTTTTTGGGTAGGTCATTATTGTCTGGCTGGAACAGAGCTGCTACATCCTTTGTTTCGTGGAATATCACACGACGATCATAATAAAAATTAAACGAACAGTGGAATATTTTCTGAAGGTTTCACAGGAAACTCAATATTACAGATTAGTTATTTTAAAAATTGGAGAAAGAATGTCGCAAAATTAGTATAAAATAATTTGATTACTTTTAATAAGAATAATGAATTTGGTAATATCACATATAAGTATCAGCAATTTCAATTTTAGTTGAAAAAATATCTCCAGAAGGACTATAACTGCAATACTGGATACATAAGTCAAAGTGGAAGGTCCATTAGAAAGCCCATTCTAGAGCACATCTACTTAAGATAAAAAAGCTGACTTTAAGACAAATATTCTTCAAATCTTAAAAAATGTAAAATTCTACATACCAAAATTGCGAAGGGCAAGAAGGTATCGATTTTGTAAAATTTAAATATAAAAAAAGCGTTCAACTATAATGGAAATTTAGTTAATAATCGACTATAGTTGGGACGTTTAAAATTGGCCTAGTCCGCAATAAAACTGTCGTACTTCTTTCAACTTACTAATTAGACTAGTGCGGTTGCTGACAGAACGCCTACTTTTACACACGACAGACGTTGTAGCGAATATCGTAAACATAGAAAAGAGATGTCAGGTAAGAATTGCAGCGGACACTAATAAAGAAAAAGGAATAACATTACAGCAGAAAATACGACAAATGGCTCTGTAAACGCCACCTGTAGTACAGTGCTACATTTTAGGATTACGTATGCTTCAACAAGGTCCATTTAAATATGTGGATATCTACTTGCTGAAACGAATCCCGGCGTAGCTCACCTCAACGTGGTAGGCACGTTACCATAATCGAATAAAATAATTCGAAGTGGTCTGTATTCTGTCGAAACTGCCAGACGCGGATCGCGATTTCGATCTTTTTGGATCTCATCAGCGCGTCGCAGGCAGCTCCGACAAAACACAGACCAACAGAACAACAGTAATTGATGTGTAATAGAAAGAGATGCAGACAAGCAGAATTTAATTTGGAAAGCAAAGATGCGTGTTTAAAGATATAATTCCAACCAGGCAGTTATGAGGCCGATCGATCCTAATCTTATTCGTACCTACGCAACCTTAAACCACTGTACTTTTATTCGATTATCTCTTTTCACTACATCTGTACTACTCATAAAGCATTTCGTAACTTAATAAGGTTGTGTTCAAAACACAGCAAATTACTACAGTCCCAAGTGGAAACAAGAAAAAAGATACGTCCATTCTCACTAATAATTTCTTGCGGAGTTTGCCAATTTTGATAGCCTCAGCTATAGAACCTTCGACTCCCCACTTCCCCTTCACAAACACTGGTATACCAGATTTCCATTTACCACCCCCAGAATTAGCAGCCTAACACACTTAACATATAAGTTGTAGTAAGCAGTGAACTGTTTTAAATTTAGTAATCATTTGTACTCTTGATAATGTGATCGGCCGGAACCTAACCTAACCTAACTGATGTGTACCTAACCTAATCTAATTTATATATTAAGGCTTCATTATAGTTGCCTTTTTAACAAAACAAGAACTTTCATTCCATATTGGTGGTCCAAAGCACTAACTTAATAAAGGAAATAGAAAGGCGTTAACAAAGTAAGGAATGTAATATGAAAAAGTTTATCTATCGTGTACCGTGCGAATACATTCCTAAATAAATAATATTTATGCAATGCCGATGGACATAACAGCGTTATCTTCGAATCGGAGTCAGTATCACTACACCGGTTGTAATTCTAGTTATTCTTGAATATAATTAATCTACATATGTATTGATTGATTCGAACGTCCGTGAATTCTAGGAATAAAAAGCGTATTTAACCTGATTCATTTCGTTAGAGAAAGACGTTGACGAACGATGTGGACAGTAAGTTATCGGCAGGTTGTTTCCGCGTGGCAGAAGTGTACATAAACTTAAGTGAAACTCCACTTGACAGGCAATTTGTATTTATAACGATTGCCGGACGATGCGATGCTCGGCTTAAAAAAGAACCACCAATTTACCAGCGCTGGTGCTGAACCTCCTGTTGACTTGCGGCAATTATCTTGTCCAATAAATGTTATGCTTATCGTTAATTTTCTTCCAAGAAAATGAACAGAAACCCCGTAATTGACACTGAATATTGATTTAAATTATTCCGGTCGGACAAGTTAGCACTCCACTTACTTAAACTTGTAGTAGGTAACCGTAAAGGCAACGAAGCTTGGACGACATATTAACATCAAAATGCACGCATTATATCGTCATTTATTGCAATTAGAATAAAAAGGAAAACTAAATATGGGAATGTGTAGGAAGAAAAGGATAGTGAACTATAAGGAGAGGATAAGGAGGCTGGAGGGATGGGATATCGTGAGGGAAGCAGGTATTGGAAATAGAGACGAAAAGTACTTATGGTAAAGAGAGAGAGAGAGAGAGGGCTTCGAAGAAATTAAAAATCAATCAGGAACAGGTACTGGAGGTTCTAAAGAGAAGTCATGATATGTGGTGGGGCTGAGAGATCTTGTAGAGGGATTGGCCAGGAGATTGGGTGCCAAAGTGTTAGTGAGGAGCAAAGCAAGAGCAAGACTAAGACTGTCCCAGTCTCGACATTGACTTTGGTCTTACGTATTCGGTCTTGGTCTTGATCTTGGTCAAATACTTCCGGTCTTGGTCTTGCTGATGTAGCCTCGGTCTCAGTCTTGGTCTTGTTCATTTAATCAAATATGTTTTTTTTTAATAATTCTTCTAAGCATAAATTTTTCAATTTTCCGACACAGTAATTATCGTGTCGTGAAAATAGTATCAATAGTTGTAAGAATTATGAAAACTCGAGAACTTTCCCTTCCTCTAACGCATAAATTGACCGTTTAGTTAACAAAACAGTACAAGGTACATGAAAAAAGTAAAAAAATATCGAAATATCTATATTTCAACCATATCTTATCCAGACATAAGAACAACAAGAACACTTACTCCGGGAACATTTTTGTAGATCCCTTTTTTTAAACAGTGGTAATGTTATTTTTTTTTATTTTTAGTGCCAAAATCTAGTAAAATAAACTGAAAGTTTCAAATTGTTTCAAGGAAAGAATATATTAAAGTTGCTTCAAATAATTTAACTCATAAATCCTTCGGAAGTAATTTTTCGTTTATTCTTGCGTATTTGGTATTGGTCTTGCATATTTGGTTTCGGTTTTAGCCTTGGTCTTGGTTTTAATCTTCGTCTTGTTCATTCGGAATTAATTCAATCCCCATCTTATTGATTTATTAAATTGTTTTAGATAGCTAAAAAAAAGAAATTGATTCCATTGCGTAACCTTTTTTAAATGCTTTTAAAATACTGGTATGGAAAAAAATACGACAAATGGCGCTGTGAACGCCATCTGTAATACATGCTACATTTTAGGATTACGTATGCTTCAGCAAGGTCCATTTAAATATATGGATATCTACTTGCTGAAACGAATCCCGGCGTAGATCACCTCAACGTGGTAGGCACGTTACCATAATCGAATAAAATAATTCGAAGTGGTCTGTGTTCTGTCGAAACTGCCAGACGCGGATCGCGATTTCGATCTTTTTGGATCTCATCAGCGCGTCGCAGGCAGCTCCGACAGAACA
>NW_020439076.1:328354-335958 GCF_000699045.2 Agrilus planipennis
AACTTAATGTTCTTTTATTCAAATGCAACAGCATCTTTGTAGTTGAAATAAATTATAATTGCATTTTTTACGGATTTTTACATACCTATACAGTAACTAACATTAAAATAAATAATTAGAAAAATTTTTTTTCATATTCACTTAGGTAGTAAATTTTCAAAACGTAAATACCTGAATACACCAAAAAAATGGAATACCATTCATCACACTTTATGCAATGAAAACCGTCTTTCTCTCTAAATTTAACGGCAGACATTTTGTTATAATTTACCTTAAAAAGCATAGGTTGATAAACGCTTCAAGTTTATTTGCACCGTTTTCACGACGTAGCATGGACGTTTTTGAGGAAAACAGACAGTAAACCGTGTTTATCATCACAGAAAGCCAAGAGCAATATTTCAGACGATTCAAACAGCAAATCACATAAAGACATGTCTCTCGTTCTCGCTAAATCGGTACATGGCGCCAGCTTAAATCTTTTATGTGGTTATACGTTCAGTCACGTATCTCCTCTTCTTTATTATTTTGCACAATTAACTCTCGAGCATGAACTGTTGCATTTCAACATGCAACCCATACATGCATATATGTGTATGTATATGTATGATGCATCAGATTTATATGCATGAAAAATGTCTACCGGCGAAAAGAGAATGTACATCGTAAAACAAATAAATACTCGGTCTTTGTTGAAAAAATTGCTTCAGGATGTCAAGCAGTATGCAAAATAAATTGCTGCAACCTTGGTATTAAATTATACGATGTGTTTCGAAAAGACACTGGGCTGATAAGGGGGTGGTCGTTTGGCCTATTCTCAACTCGAAATGAAAAGTATTGTTCTGAAGTTGAACATACTAAGAAACTTAACCAAATTTAATAAACCCATTCTTGTAAGATTTTTTCAATACTTTTTCATTGCTCCTTACGCCACAAGGCCCTCAGTAGTGCTTTTGTCTTATTTTTTTTCTTAGTCCAAGAACAAGACTTGTTTGTCAGCAAGAAGAAGGCTAGCCAATAATTTTCGTAGCAAGAGCAGAATCGAGAATTCTTGGTTTTTGGATACATGCCTCAAAATAAAAGACGAAAATAAGCAAGTTTTTCTGTAGACCATCAACTGAAGAACGTGCACTAATACTTCCACTTTAACTTTAAAAAATTCAAAACTTAGATCTGTGATATTCTGATATTTAGAAGGAATTGAAATATTTAATCTGTGAGGTATGCTACTATCAAACTCCTTTTTCCACGAGTTTAGACAAATCAAACTTGGGGACTCCTCAAGCCACTAAAAATATCAAGAGTCTTGCTAACAAGCAGCGAGAAATTGATAAGACAAAATGTAAAATAACCTCTGGCTAAGCAAAACAAGACAAGAACTTAAAAAGCAAGAAAAGAAATCCCGCTTAGTGCAGCACTGGTTCTCAATCCAAAGAATGATTGGGCAGCCACCTCAACCCCATTCTATCCTGAGCCCATCTTCGTTTTTCAAAAAATAGAACGTGCTCTGTATTCCTGTTTCTGGTTGTAATATGTTTCTAACTACGAAAGTTGGAGTATTTGGTTCATATAAGAAACCTTATCAAATACTAGCTGTTACAACTTCCTTTAAACTGTTCCTAGCTGCAATCAACAAAGTGTGCATAGCCATGATGATAGCCAACATCCGGAACGAATAAAGCTGAAGAAGCAGAAGAAAAAGTAGCCCTTCAAGTCTCAAAGGGTGTCCTTCCAAACTATCTCCTCTTTTTCTTACTGGCTTCCACAGTGCTTTTCATGGCTCCTCATCATTTATAACCTTCTTTACCCGCTTTATTCTCATCATGATGCTTCTATAACACCACATCCCAAATGCTTCTATCTTTTTTTATCGTGTATCTATATCGCTTTGTCGATCCAAATCATTTATACCTAAAAAATATAATGGGTGCCGAGTATGAAACTACTTATCTTGAATCTTGAATTATTATAAAAAGTAACCAGGTCTTTTGTAGCCCAAATTCGGCGACCAGTGACGTTGCTTATCACCTTAGCTCCTTTATTGTGTTCAATATTTTATGAAACTCTTATGTAAGGCATGGGTGTCAGCAGTGGATTGCCTCGTTTTTTCATGATAAATTGAAAGCTTTGTTGCTCGTGTCGTGGTTTCTTTTTCCCCCTTCAGAATTAGAAGATTTACGTCTTGTAGTAAAACAAAAATGTTTACCATTTTGACAAATTGGTAAAGGCATTCGCGGGCAGTTGGTGAACTAATGACGTCCTGTTTCGGGTCTAAAAGCCGTCGTCGATTGGAGCTGCTTCCTAAGATTTAGCAAGCATGAGTGGTGAGCTTCAGAAATCCTTATCCAGGACCTCTGAAGGTCTGCGGTAGTCAACATGATATTGTACATATCGATTTAAAAGCTGCATCTGACAGGGTTCCACACAGCCTTCAAATCAATAAGCTACAATGTTGTGGCCTGCATGGTAGACTTTTGGAATGGATAGACTCGTATCTATCAAATAGAATATTGCATGTTAAAATTCATGACTATATATCCAACCAGTTTATTGCTTCATCAGGAGTACCTCAAAATGCACTTGTACTGCTATGCTTTTTATTTTACTCTTTAATGACTCCATAAAATTATTTTCCAGTGCTAAGATAGTTCTCTATATAGGCGATAAAAATATACTACCAAATTAAAGATGAGAATGATATCGAAATTCTACAAAAGGGGTGAATAGGCGAATAGCAAATGATGCAATAGAAATGGTATGACCATAAGTATTAGCAAGTGCTAGCATGTGATTGAATCAGATTATTATATTAATGATACTATGCTCGAAAGTGTCAGCTCTGTTAATGATCTGGGTGTCATATTTCAAAATTCAAATTTGATAAACATAGCAAAGTCAATAATTGTGCAAAAAAGTCATCATTTTTTATTCATAGGCAATGTAGAGATTTCGGGAATCCAGTTGCTTGTATAACATAGTACAATTCATATGTGGCGTCAAAACTATCCTGACTGGAAATTAGTTAATGGATTGGATCCAATGCGGGCCAAAATTGCCCGAAGATTGATCAGAAATAAATCAGGCTTTCTGATCCGGGTATGATGGAAAATCGTCACGCCATATATGATTAACATAGGATCCATTTGAAAAATCCATGTCGGATCTGTTTTTAAGATCCATGACGGATCCGTTTGTTTGACGAACAATATTGCATACAGAATAAATCAGGTAAAAAATAAAGTTCTGTATTATGATCCAGTTCAGAACATCGGATGTAATCTTGATTTAAAGATTGTACCGAAACCGTAATAGAATTTGTAGCATTAGATTGTGATAGTAAAATGGTCAGATGACTGGATTAAAGGATAGGATACTCTACTATGGTCAATTTCTGATTAGATGGTTGGATCAACAGATAGAGTACTGTGAGCTGATCAATTTCTGATCGGATGACCAGATCAAGAAATGGAGTACTGTACTCTGATCAGAAACTGATCAGATGCCCGTATTACGGAAAATCTGATCCGCATCTGATCATAATCCGGGTTCTCTGAACTCATTTCCAGTCGGGATCATGTGCATCAGTAATTTGGCCACCTAATTTTGATAAATATAGCAAGAGGATAGAAACTACTTAACATTGGTTCCTGAGATTTCTATCCTGTAAATTTAAAACTCCGATGAATAGATTATCAGGGACTATATTGATGCTCCCTTGCTACAAATCAGGATGAATTTCATAGAAACGGTTCGACAATTGAGAAACCATGATTTACTAAAGCCGAGTGTAAACACAATTGATAACATACTAATCCACAAATTGCCTGTATCGAGATCCATAAAAGTAATTAATAAATTGTATAAAATTACATTACATACTATCTCGTTCAGTAAATTCGTATATCGAGCGAAAGAAAATATTCTTAAATATCAATAGTGTTCCTATACGAGGGTGGATTGATAAGTTTCCGGCCTAACCAAGAGATGACGCCACTAGGCCTACCTTGAGGTGACATTCTATAGTACCATCCTTGGATAGCTTGTAGCTATAGTTTCAGCCCGATCTCCTTGCTAGTGTAGGTTTGACAGCACGCTGAACAAGACGCCTCTGTGGTTTTCGTAAAAATGGAAAAGCAGGAAAATCGTGCTGTCATCAAATACTTTTATTTGAAGGGGTTAACGCCGAAGGAAATTAAAAAAGAGATGGACTCAACACTGGGGACATCCTCCCCGTCATATTCAACCGTTAAGCAGTGGGTTTCCGAGTTTAAAAAGGGTCGTGTGAGCACCTCTGATGGGCCTCGCTCAGGACGCCCCGTTGAGGTCACAACTCCAGATATGATCGAAAAAATTCATCAAATAGTGCTGGGAGACCGCAGATTGAAAGTGCGTGAGATAGCTGAGACCTGTAAGATGTCATATGAACGTGTGCAACATATTTTGCACCAACATTTGCATATGGAAAAGCTCTGTGCAAGATGGGTGCCGCGTTTGCTAACAGTCGACCAAAAATTGATTCGAAAAAACATTTCTACCGCAAATTTGTCATTGTATAAGCGTAATCCAAGCGAATTTTTGCGTCGATTCGTAACCGTTGACGAAACGTGGGTCCACCACTACACTCCTGAAACCAAAGAACAGTCTAAACAGTGGATTGGACCAGGGGAACCAACTCCAAAGAAGGCAAAAACAATTTTTTCGGCGAACAAGGTTATGGCTACTGTTTTTTGGGATGCAAGAGGTATTATATACATTGATTACCTTGCAAAGGGTAATACTATCACTGGTCAATACTACGCAGACTTATTGCAACGTTTGAGCCACGAGGTGAAAATTAAACGACCTCATCTGGCGAAGAAAAAAATCTTGTTTCATCACGATAACGCACCAGCGCACACGTCAATCGTTGCGACGGCTAAAATCAACGATCTAAAGTTTGAATTGATGCCGCACCCTCCTTACTCTCCAGACCTAGCCCCGAGTGACTATTTTCTGTTCCCTAATCTCAAAAAATGGCTTGGCGGTAAGAGATTTGCGGACAATGAAGAAGTAATCGAAGCTGTAAATGGTTATTTTGAGGAGCTTGACGAATCAGTCTATAGAGATGGCATTAATAGACTGGAACACCGCTATGAGAAATGTATCAGCCTTGGAGGAGATTATGTTGAGAAATAAAAAAAAAAAATTTTTAAAAACCTTGTTTTTCTTGGTCAGGCCGGAAACTTATCAATCCACCCTCGTACGTCATGTTATATAATGTTATATCTCGATTAGATACTGTATTAAGGACAATTTTGTCTGTGAATAAAAAAAATTATTTAGTGAAGAACTGATATTTTTGTGCAGATTTATGAGAGCTGCCTTTACAATGTTCTTTAACCTTAAGATAAGTAAAAGTTTAATTTAGAAAGAAGACAAACATAATCCTAACATTTTTCAAGCCTAAAAGATTTGATCTTTGCCGTAAACCATTGCTTTCACAATCATTCCAAAATCTCTATTCTCAAACGCTGAATTCTACTAACAAAACAGTCTCTTTTTTCCAGAAGTAAAGTAATTATTTTATTGTTAGATAATTAAAAATTGGTTACTAACCTATAGTTCATTGAAAATAGTAAAATAGGTACTTATTTTACAAAGAAATAATAATGAATTGTTCGTAGGTTTTATTTCCACTAAAATTAATTACACTGTACCTATTTAGACCGTCTATCAAAGCATAATTTTTACAACATTTTCTTTCATCTGTTCCTGTTTATGTGTATACATTACACATACAAAATGTCTAGAAATAGAGGCTCTCTCATCCTTTACTTCCAGACTCACTAGAAAACGAAAGGCTGCATTCTAATTAATATATATGTAATAAAATCGTATTGTTCTTCCGTACAATAGCTTCTTTGCTCGATTCTGAGGAAAATTAAAATACTTGATTTGCAATTTCTAGAATTTCTGTCTGTCCATCTGTACATAAAGATTTTTAGATAAAACGGGTTTAAAGGAGTGTACATATAGGCACTGCACCTTGTTTTGTATAAATCGGTTTTGTAGTGATAAACAAAAATATCTCTAAGGTATCTATACTGGTTGCGAAAGAGTGAACCTTGGCATAGGAACTCTCAAAATACAGGGTGTCCAGAAAGGGTAGGGGTGTTTGTAAATTTAATAAAAAAAATTACAAGTCAGAAAAAACTTTTTTGTTAATTTTTAGATAAAGTTTTGAGAAATTAAGTGCCAAAGATGATTTGCCAAAATGGTAACCCCCGCGTTGCTGGCACTCCTCCAACCGAAAACGTAAATTAGTCGCCACGGGTCTCCTTATCTCTCTGTAAACGGCGGTCATTTCGGTGTGGATATTGTGCTTCAATTGTTGACATACACGGTATCCCCATAAAAAATAATCAGGAGGTGTGAGATTGGGGCTTCTTGGAGGCCAGTTGATGGTGCCCCGGTGAGAGATCACTTTTTCCGGGAAAAGTTGGTTGACAACCGCAAGCTTCTTGAAATCAAATTTCCACATTGAAACCACCAAACTCTTGCAGTTGTGGAACCAAAAAGTTTCTTAACATGTTACAATACCAGTCACTGTTTACTATAAGTGTTCGCCCTCGCCTGTCTTCAAACAAAGAAGGTCTAATGATGCCTTCACCAGACATGTCAGCCCACGTTTGGACTATGTAGTGGTTGTACATGTTTGTGTTTTGGATTTTGTTTGGTCCAGTAGCGACAGTTCTCTGTGTTTTATTTGTTTACGTGACCATTTAAATGTTGGAATGCGTTGAAGCATTTTATTTGCAAAATTCACTCGGAGAGGATAATCGGTAACGTCCAGTTTTTGAACTAACTAAATTTTGTAGGCCGTAAGACGTAAATCTGGCTTCAGAATCTTCTGTAATGACGATTTTTTAATGTCAAGTTCTTAACTGCGTTTGCTAACTGATTGAGACGGATTTTCACGCACTGACACTCATTTCTTCAATCGATTGTGAATTTTTGCAGTCGAACCGGTATTCTCGAACATTCGAATCCATTTTGTAATGGTATCGTCCTTCGGCGCATTCCGAATTTTGCCCGATATAATCGTTGAGCTATGCTCATCGGATCACTGAATCACCATTGCGATAATAGGCGCGTACGCAAAAAGCAAGCACGATGGTCTCGCGCGTACGCAAAAAGCAAGCACGGTGGTCTCCCGCGTACACTTCCATGGTCATTAAATCTCTCCAAAAAGTAGTGAAACAACCGATCCCTACCGCACCCTTCCGAACCGCACAGTTACAAGGACAGCTACTCCTTCTGAACACCTTACCGAGCGGCATGGCCTAGAGGTCTAGACCATTGCTTAGCATTCGGGAGGACACCGGTTCGATTCCGGGTCCGCCTGCCTTGGTCCAAGTTTTTCTGTGGTTTCCTTGGATCACTTAGGTGAATGCTGAGGCAGTAATATTTCACAGATAATCTTTCATTCTCTTCTGTCTTCATTTCGTCCATCTCATCTTTCTCACCCGAACCACCACCCACCCATTCCCACGATTCCTGAAAGCAGGCTGAAGAGGGCCTTCCGCCCTACCTTCCGGCATAGTCCGGAGGGACTGCCCGCCCACCAG
>NW_020439076.1:336518-341900 GCF_000699045.2 Agrilus planipennis
CGAGAGAGAATCATTACCAAATATGAGTGTCAGAAACTAGGCCGATGGCAGTGTCAGAAACTACAACACAAGAAATTTTAAGTGTCAGAAACTGGGTCTTCAAACATCACTTTTTAAATCATTAATTAAAATTACTAATTCGCTTCAAATAATTATATCGCGTATATGAGTTTTTCTAGAAACTCTGAACTTGTTTATAGTATAAAAATTATTTATTCTAATTAAATATTATTTTAGTTATCGTAATATAATCTCAGCTGTCACTCTTAGAGTGTCAGAAACTGGGCCTTTTACCTTATTTCAACGTATGTGATGTAGTGTGTCTTCGCACAATACTCAACAGCGTCGGTATGCGCGCTATTGATAAGAACGGTATATTATAATTATAACACAAGATCCGCACTTTCGCATACGGTATATGTACTTAATAACGATTCAGAAGTAACATTCGCGTAGGTCGCAGGTACATTTGTCATATATCAAATTAAAGGCTCGGCATTATACGTTCTAAAAAAAGAGTGCCGGCCGATCAGTCATACGGCTCACGCGTGCATAAAACGCGCACCATAAACATACAAAAAAATTCGAGTTTTGCAAGTGAGCATTTCACGAATATCCTGCATTTATTATGGTCATGAGTGGTATCAAATGAAAGGTACATGTGCCTATATGTGCACAAAATTGGCAAGCATTAAAAAGTTCATAGTGACATTGTCCACATGACTAAAAAAAGGCAGGAATGTTTTGAGTAAAATCATGGAGCGAGAACTGAGTTACGGGGCATCGGGAATCTCTATTTAGTTATTGTTTACCATAACAACTAGATGTTTTCATTACGGTATCTCTGCGCAAATATTTAGTTATGAAGGGATGAGAATGATGATACCACCGCCTACCCCGGTATGAATGTTATAAAAATGCTGTAGCATATTCCCTAGATTTAGGGAAATATCCCCAGGTCTAACAATACTGGTCAAAAATCGAACGTGTCAGTAAACATCTCTCTCTCTCTCTATCTATTGCCTACCAATTGCAGAGAGGAAGGGAGCTAACGAAGTTGGTGAATATATTCATTTTATAAAACCTATTACAGTCCTAAAATTGCCATTTCGAAATATTGTTAGCAGATCCGGGGCGGATCTACTTAAAGGCTGTTTAAGCTGCAGCCCAGGGGTCCTTGGATATAAAAGTGCCCAACTTACATTGAAAACAATAGACGTTATTCATCATCTTCGCATTCCCCTGAAACTGGAACATCCCAGATCCTTAACTATTTGCGAACAGTAATCTAACCTAGGTCTACCTCTACCCCTCCGAACTCCTGTTTCTGCCTCTAATATGTCTCTAACTAGACCTTCATGCCTGATAAGGTGTCCTACCAACCTATCTCGCCTATTTTCTATTGACTTCCATAGAGTCCTCTGTTCTCCTATTCTTTTCAATACCTCTTCATTTCTAGCCTTTTCTACCCACGTTATCCTCATCATCCGCCTATAACACCACGTTTCGAACGCTTCTAACCTATTATTTTCCGCCGCACCCACTGTCCGTGTTTCGCACCCGTACAACGCCGCATACACATACACCTTTAACAATCTTTTCCTAATTTCTAAATTAATCGTTCACTAGCATAGAAGTGACTTCGTTTTATAGAAGATGACTCGACCCTGCGCTATCCTTTGCTTTGTATCCCTACTATTCCTTCCGTCCTGACTTATCTGACTTCCTAGATGGACGATATTGTGAACAAAAAAAAATCTGACCTTAAGATTATAAGATCATATGTTTTCGGTCTGTGTATTTTCTAGCGTGTGCGTCTATTACGGGAAACTTCCCTCCCTTTTCGCCCCGACGCAATTTTGTTTTTTTTTTTGCACTTCTGTGCTCGTCGTCGAAATAACACATTGGCTTTATTTTTGTTACAATTTTCTTAAAATATTTTATTGTCCATGTTTTCCTATGCCGTAACCTGCATCATTATAGACAGTTATTTTTGACAAAGTCGTAATTAGGTAGCCCCTAAGTAGTATTAGCCCAGGGCCCTACAAATTCACTATCCGCCCCTGGAGCAGATAATTAACTTTTTTTTTACAAAATACCTTGATCAAAATTTATAATTAATTTTTGCCGAATTACGTAAGAAACTTTGTTCTTACCGGGTGTTCCACAACACTACACAGCTTGTATCTTAATTGTTAGTATTTAAGCAATAGTATCTAGAAATATTGCAATGGTACGTATCAACGTTTCAAAACAACTTATTCACATAATATACTGATGTGACAAACCTTTTAAGAAACTGGAACTTAAGATGACACCTGTTTCCGTTCTTCAGACTACTGTTTGACATTCGACTTGACAGCAACTTTAATCCAGTTAGCGAAATCTGATAAATTATTTGTTTAGTGTTACGGATGTCGTATGTAAAAGTTGACATGTTAACTTCGTGTTTTTTTCCGGAAAGCGAACGTCCAGAGAACCGGTGAATCACTCACGACGGTGTCGATGTCGCTTACGGGCGTGATTGCATTGTTAGAAAAATGTAAATTTAAAATATTTTAATGCCAATGTGCAGAATCTCATTATCCTATTTTTAAATCTATACATCGAAGACGCCATTAACATCATTAAAGACAGTACAACTGTAGGGATAGATGTGCAAGGGCAAAAGATTAGTATGCTTAGATTTGCAGATGATATAGCAGTATTAGCATCTAGCAAGAAGGAGTTAGAGATAGCTTTAAAAAAAAATGGAAGCGGTACTGACAGAGCAGTACTGTATGAAGATAAATAAAAGTAAAACTAAAATACTGGTATGCAAGGGAAGAAAAAGTAGGGAAAGAGCGAATATAAGATAGGAGACGAAAAATTAAAACAAGTGACCGATTTTAGGTATCTAGGAAGTCAAATAAGTCAGGACGGAAGGAGTAGTTTAATAAAAAGAAGTCACTTCTATGCTCGAGAACGGTTAATTTAGAAATTCGAAAAAGGTTGTTAAAGGTGTATGTTTGGAGCGCGGCGTTGTACGGGTGCGAGACATGGACAGTAGATGTGGTGAAAAAGAATAGGTTAGAAGCGTTCGAAATGTGGTGTTATAGGCGAATGATGAGGATAACGTGGGTAGAAGAGAGAAGAGGTTTTGGAAAGAATAGGAGAACAGAGGACTCTATGAAGTCAATAAGAAGTAGGCGAGATAGGTTGGTAGGACATCTTCTCAGGCATGAAGGTCTAGTCAGAGACATATTAGAGGCAGAAACAGGAGTTAGAAGGGGTAGAGGTAGACCTAGATTAAATTACTGTTCGCAAATAGTTAAGGATGTGGGCTGTTCTAGTTTTAGGGAAATGCGAAGTTTTGAACGGGACCATTCCTTTTTTCTGTTATTTGTCCTGTTGTATCCAAAAAATGCTCCGGGACGCACAATTGCCCCGTTTTCCGAAACCGCGCGAAAATTATGGTGCTCACCGGACGCGAGCGATTAGGGAGATAGCCGATAGTCTGATATACGCCCTCATGCGCTCATTATCGATTACCTTAAAAATGTATAAGCCCTTAGGAAACTACTTTTTGAGCATACAAAAATGTCCTAAACCTGAATTCCACTTCAGAAGTGTAGCTTACTTTTTTTCACGCTCAGTCAGCAAGTTTCCACCAAGCTGTTTTGCGGGTCGAAGGTAAGATTTTATCGGCAATTATTGAAGCTGCAAAAGAAATCATTCAATTAAAAGACAATTTGACTCAAAAACAGACCAATCAGTTTCTTCCCTTTCCAGATCGTAGTTTAGTGGTGAAATTGAAAGATAATAGCACCAATATCAACGAAAAATTTGTAATAAGTACGGCTACAGAATTTTTTATAAAACAAACCGTGAATATTCTGAGACAGTGGACCTACTCTCTAACCAAAGAAATGAAGATATTTTTTGCGCATATTTAAGAAGAGTACGTGCATGGGAAGACTCAAAAAACACTGGATATATTGATTGTAATAAGTTAGGCAGTTATAGAGCTGGGGTTGCAAAGTACAGAAGTAAATATGTATTAGGAAGGAAATCAGACAGGAATGCACACTGGCATCGCTACTTTTTAATATATACATCGAAGACGGGATCAACATCATTAAAGACAGTACAACTGTAGGGATAGATATACAGGGGCAAAAGATTAGTATGCTTAGATTTGCAGATGATGATGACTAGCAAGGAGGAGTTAGAGATAGCTTTAAATAAAATGGAAGCGGTACTGACAAAACAGTAGTGTATGAAAATAAATAAAAGTAAAACTAAAATACTGGTATGCAAAAGAAGGAAAAGTAGCGAAAGAAGAAGAAGTGACTGATTTGAGGTATCTAGAAAGTCAGATAAGTCAGGAAGGAAGGAGTAGTAGAGTTATAAAGCAGAGGATAACATAGGGTATTTTATTTTTAATTTAACGTGAGTTCTGGGTGAATTCAAACACTTCTAGTCGACACATGGTCTGTACTGATCAAATTAAACCCAATAAAAGTTTTTTATGTGCTAATATTACTTTTCAAAGCCTGATGATCATATTTAATATGAATTTAAAAAAAGTAACACTTTGAACACTGCGTCAAAATTAAGAAAACGTAGGGAGAAATATATGCATGTTTGCAATAAAATGCAATACACATTTTCTAAGTTTGAAATTAAATACATGGGTATTTAATATTAGTAAACTTGATCACGTTTCAGTTTATCTATGTATATCTGTAGCATCTAAAGCAATTGTCACTTAAATTCATAAATAAAGTCTTTAATTCCACATTATGACATCATCTGTAGTTCTAAGTATTATTGCTTTTTATTCGAATTTGTAACATTTTAGAAAATAAGAACGTTTATTCTTGATCAAAAATTTATCGAAACCACTAAACGCCGATCGAGATTTAGATCTTATTAGGTATCATCAGCGTGCCATAAATTACTGACTGAACTGCCCGACTGGAAGTTAGTTAGTGGATTGGATTCGTTACGGATCAGAATTGCCTGAAGATTAATGAGAAATAAATCAGGCTTTCTGATCCGGGTATGATGGAAAATCGTCACGCCATATATGATCAACATAGGATCCATTTGAAAAATCCATGTCGGATCCGTTTCAAAGATCCATGCTGGATCCATTCCCAATCCAGTCAAAAGATCCATACCGGATCCGTTTAAAGGATCAGGATTATTTTTTTCTTTTTATTACTTTGGCATAAAATAATTAAATCAATATTACCATTTTACCTTAATTTTATTAATGAACTCAAGTACAGTTTAAATATGTTCCAAACAGTAATTTTATTTTCTTTATTCCAATTTTTGGCATTATTTATGATTCTACCAACGGCATCATAAAATTCTTTATCTTTAAACGTGATT
>NW_020439076.1:341942-343764 GCF_000699045.2 Agrilus planipennis
CAATATCTTACTTATAATAAATATTTAATTTATCTTTAATGAATACTTAATTACTTATAGTTTATTTAAACCTGATAATACATAATTTAACCGAGAGAGAATCATTACCAAATATGAGTGTCAGAAATTAGGCCGATGGCAGTGTCAGAAACTACAACACAAGAAATTTTAAGTGTCAGAAACTGGGTCTTCAAACATCACCTTTTAAATCATTAATTAAAATTACTAATTCGCTTCAAATAAACCTGATAATACATAATTTAACCTAGGGAGAATCATTACCAAATATGAGTGTCAGAAACTAGGCCGATGGCAGTGTCAGAAACTAGAACACAAGAAATTGTAAGTGTCAGAAACTGGGTCTTCAAACATCACCTTTTAAATCATTAATTAAAATTGCTAATTGGCTTCAAATAATTATATCGCGTATATGAGTTTTTCTAGAAACTCTGAACTTGTTTATAGTATAAAAATTATTTATTCTAATTAAATATTATTTTAGTTATCGTAATATAATCTCAGCTGCTTCCTTATCTAAATTTTGGAGTTAGAACTAATTTGTTTTTAGTCTTTGCTCTTTCGTCTTTCAAATAATTTGGTTTTCCTTCCCTTTCTTTACATATTTTCTTGTATTTCCTATCTTTTTCCAATTTCCATCTTTCCGTTGTGATTCACTTACGTTCAGTTTGAATATACGACATATTATCCTTAACTTTTATACATTCTATTAATATCATATTGTCTTCTGAATGTAACACTTTAAATGTTAAATAAGTTTAGTAATATCGGGCTAGGTATATGTACCTATAGAAGCTGATTCTGCACGCACAAAAAGTGTAGTGTTAGTGTTTGATCTTTAATTCATTTTCATGAACTACAGGAGTTCTTATCCACCTATTTTTTTGTTATTCTTTATTACAAATACCAATAACTTATCGTCGGTTAAACGGTTGTTTAAAAAAAGTTTCCGATTTAGTTTTCATTTTTTTTATTCAATTTACCATAAATTCTTCAGTACTGTTTCTAAGAATTTCTTTACAAATGATATTTAAAAATAACAAACGATAGTTAACAATCCAATCTAAAAAATTCAAAGAATTACCAATCAACTATAATCCAATTACGAGTTCCGCGGCGTGACGGTAGCAATGCAACAAGGTCATTTAAATTACCTTAATGTTGGAATAGAAAAAAATTTATGGTAAATCATATATATTGAACAATATTTTTTGTCCAATCTTGCATATTTATATAAAACATACATACATATTTAGGTAGTTAGTTCGCCACTGTGCAAGTTTTAGCTTCCCAAGTTAACCCTTTAGCGTTTCCCGATTTGGCGAGACGTCCCGATTTTTAAATCAACATTAAATGTCCCGCGCGGAACAAGCTCTGTTCCGCTTTTCCGGAATAACTCGACCATGCGTGCAGCCGAATAGCTTATCCAGTTTAATCTACAGCTATCCTGTGAAGAGTTCTTCATTTTTATTAAAGAGAAAAAGGAAACTTTAGAAGAAGTTAAATCTTCACAGAAATATCATGAATAAGTAAGTCTTATAAATAATTATTCTCTTATTGTAAGAGTCTCGAAAAAACTTCTCCAGGTGAAAAAATCTCCAAAAACGTTAAACATTTAAAAAAACAACACATTGTCTTTTTTCTAGTGACTATCTTCACTACAATTCTATGAAGTAATATAAATACAGTGTAAACTTCATATAGCGAACTTCTATTTAATGAAAAACTTAATTCAAAACCACATATTTTAAAGTTATAGATAATAATGTACTTCATCTTTTCTTATTTGTGTTAAATTGTGTAA
>NW_020439076.1:344067-358978 GCF_000699045.2 Agrilus planipennis
ATTTTACCTTAATTTTATTAATGAACTCAAGTACAGTTTAAATATGTTCCAAACAGTAAGTTTAATAACTATTTATTATTTTTAAAAAGTTCTTTATTATGATCCAGTTCAGAACATCGGATACAACCTTGATTTAAAAATTGTACCGAAATCGTTATAGAATTTGTAGCATTAGATTGTGATAAGAAGTTGGTCAGATGACTGGATTAAGGGATAGGATACTCTACTATGATCAATTTTTGATCAGATGGTTGGATCAACAGATAGAGTACTGTGCGCTGATGAATTTCTGATCGGATGACCAGATCAAGGAATGGAGTACTGTACTCTGACCAGAAACTAATCAGATACCCGTATTGTGGAAAATCTGATCCATATCTGATCATAATCCGGGTTCTCTGAACTAATTTCCAGTCGAGTGATTAAGCTCCTAATAGAGGGTGAATTTATATAACATCCAAATACAGGTAGTGTATCGCCACCTAGTAGGCATTTACTACTGCTGAAAATATATTTTACGGTATTTTACGTGATACATTTACATTATGATATATTAAGTTGTTATAAACTTCTTAACTTGAATATATACTCGATGTTTAATGGTTTCTTTATTTATAGATATAGATAAATTATTCGGAAGTTGTCTAAAAAAAACATTTTTCAAAGTTGCCATCTTATTTACTGAATGGTCCAGTTCGTTTCCACATTCAATTCAGTTCCTGACTGTAATATTACAGATACTTCTGTATATTTGGCTAGATAAATCACTAAAAATACTTTCGGAAACATGTTTTGGCCATTGCTTCTAATCGTATAATACATTAACTGCATATGTTGCCAGACGGGTTACGTTTATTGCCCTTTGAATTTTATTTTCACAGAAAATTCTACCGTTAAAGAAAATCCTTTCATGCTATAAAAATTGGAATCTGTGTATGTTTCCACGTTTGCATGCGCATAACTGCAAATTGAGAATTACGAGTTCAATTTATCTACTTTTTTTTTTTTGAACGGATTTTAATTCTCGTATGGAACGTTTACATTTCGATAGCCAAATGCAAGACATAATCATTAAACGATAAGTGATTTTCTACTTGTTTTAGAAATTAAATAAAGTCTATAAAATACGATTTAGGAATCCGTTTGTAGAGTTTTGTCAATTTCTATGAGTTCGTTAATGCTCAACAACTTGCCCTTTTCTAAATAAGGATATCTATGCATATCAAATAGAATAAATTCAGTAAATTCTGTATCAATGGTCTTGGAACCGATACACGCGGATCGGGTTTTCGAGCTCTTGGTTATCTGAATAATATTTGATATTTAGGCTTCCATGCTTGATGACAGTACTCTAGGATTGTTCCTCTTTCGGTTAGAATACGAATTTTCGACCACAATAATTGACGAAGCATCGGATACACGAATCCATCGATGTTCTCACCAAAGAAGAAACAAAACTAGACCTAGGACGTCATGCTTAAATATCAAGTATTATTCAAATAACCCATGTCCTGAAAGCCTAACCCTTTTTGTCTTTGGTCTCATCAGCACGCCGCGTCGTACAAAATTCCGACAGTGCATATCTTTTGATAATGACGAGCTCATCCATTTCAATTCATCATTTAGTAACAATCTGGGAAACCAATTTATTAAATAAATATATATATATAAGCGTAATAACTCCTATATAAGTAAAATATATTTTGAAAATGTGCACTGTGTTTTCAGTAGCGAGTAATGCAGGAATTAATCAATTTTTTGTTATAATAGTACTGAGTGTTTGTGGATCTTTTTTTATCGATAGGTAACTATTAACCTTAGATATTCAAAAGTTTGTATGTCTAACAATGGTTTCCCTGAAAAACAATCTAACGACCAATTATTCTTTCCTTCAGTCCTTATACTTGTTGGAGCTTCAGACTTTTGAGAGATATATGAGCTCTGTAAGGCATAATATTGATAAAAACTGCTTTATACACCCCACTAGCTCATATATTTCATGTCTACCCCATGATAAAGTAATCTGAAAAAAAAAATAATATTTTCACTTCTTTCTATTGAAATTATTATTCAACCATACATTACTGCGAAAATAGAGGCCGGAACGTTCTCATAATAGATACACATTTATGAAATTGCGATTACTTCTCCTCGTAAGTAAAACACAACAAAAAATAGCTTCATGCAAATAATATTCCACTTTTAAATAATTTTGTTGAAACTGTTTCTCGTAGGTAACCTTCAATAACGTGGAATTTATTATCGTCATTAGAAAAAAGTGTTTTTCTAAAGTTTACAAAAGGGTGAGGGTTGTACCTTAAAGTGTATTATAGACCATGTATTTAGAGAAAGGTACACAGTGTCAGATCGATTTGCGTGGACTACCTTAATGGTCGTAACTGTTATTGATCGTAAAAAAGGACAAGGTAAATACACAAACGAAAGAATAACAAATGGTAGACGAGTGCGCTACCGGAGAAACATCTAACACTAAACGACCTGTCGTATTCTAGACCCGCCTATGATCGATATTCGTTTGTGCGTATCGCACACAGTGTACCTTTCTCTAAGCGAACGGACAATATATGTCTACTTATTTATTAATCTAATTAGAAATACCGTTTAAGTATGAACCCTATCAGCGTGGTAAACGCCACACTACTAATTGCGAGTTCATTGATGTTTGACAAGGTCCTTTTTGATTATGCATATCGACTTGCTGAAGTTAATGCACGGCGTAGATGACATAGACCCACTGTCTATGTGTACACCATGCTGTTTAGACCTAAAAGATCAAAATTATCAACAAATCAGAGCATACCAAGAACATATGTTCCTATACAGATTTTTTCGGGCAAGTTGGTTATCAAAATGCCTAGCAATCTACCAAAATAAGGAAACCAAGACTAAGACTCGGTCTTGGTCTTGCTCAGAAACTTCTACTCGTGGCCTTGCTGATATAATCTGGGTTGGTCTTGCTGATGTAGTCTCATTCTTGGTCTTGTTGATATAGTCTTGTTCTTGGCCTTGACCTTACGTGTTGAGTCTCGGTTTTGGTCATTTAATTTGATATTTACTTTTTTTTTACTAATTCTTAATACAAACTTTTCTATCTGCTGACAGAACAATAAAACCAACATTCTATTAATCGTGTTTTTTTGCTAATGAAACCAAATACAAACCGATATGCGTTGATTGATGGTTGTGATGACAATGTTAATCACTTGAAATAAATATTACCGTTACCTTTACTGTAACACCGTGTTGTTACATGATTATAAAAAGCCTATCAATTTTCTTTATCGCATTATTAATTAGTAATTTTGGTATACCGAGGAATAATTACCGTATACTGCCTTTGGAAATTACCTACCTACCTCCATAATCCGTAATTATCTTACCGGCATCCGGTATTCCGTTACTAATTACTATCTTGCGTGATTGCATGTTTGATTAAATTTACATACGCCAAAATGTATTTATAGTATGACCTGAGAGAAATTTCAAGCCGTGTTTTTGTTTAAAAGAATTAGTTGCTTCCAGAAGAATACAGTAGAGTCTCGATAATCCGAACTACAAACCCCTGTTCGGACCACGGATATAGTATGCTACAAAAAAAAACATAAGCATCTTTAAAAATATATATTTACTAAGTTGTTGCAGACACTCCATTTTCCAATCCGTCTGGTGGTCTAGATTATAACTATGTTCGAATTAGCCTTTGTACGGATTATCGAGGCTCCACTGTATTAAATAAGGTGTAAATACTAAAATCACCTACCATATTTGGGCCATCAATTGTTAAAAATGAATCATCGAAAATTAAATTTAAGAATTATTATAACCGAGGCAGAAGTCCAGGTGGTGAGATGGGTGACCGTCTTCACTCACTCTGATGATGGTTTCTCTGACGTTTTCTACGTCACCCAGTAAATAATAAGATAAATCAATGTAATATCTTCTATGTTTTCGGACGCTTAATTTAGAAATTCCAAAAAGATTCTTAACGGAATGTGTTTGGAACACGGCTCTGTACGGGTGGAAAACGTGAACAGTAATCACGGCAGAAAAGAAAAGGTTAGAAGCTTTCGAAAAGTGGTGTTACAGGCGAATGATGGGGATACCGTGGATAGAGAAGGTTAGAAATATGGAGGAATTTGAAAGATTAGGAAAACAGAGAACACTATGGAAATCAATAAAAAATTGGCGAGATAGGCTGGTAGGACACATTCTCAGGCATGAAGGCCTAGTCAGAGACATATTAGAGGCAGAAATAGGACTTAAGAGGAATAGAGGTAGACTTAGATTACTGTTCGCAAATAGTTAATGATATGGGATGTTCTAAATTTAGGGAAATGCGAAGATTAGTTCTGGATAAGGAAGAGTGGAGATGCGTGTCCAAACCATCTTAGTACGGTCGACCGTGTGATGATAAATAAGTTATTAAATAAATTGTTATAAATTGATTTTATTCCGAAATGACCATACCATAACTACTTATACATATATATATACTTTTTCAAAATTAATCTTCAGGACTTGGAAGCTAGTACGTATTTAGCAAATTACGGAATTTAGCCCATTTGGTTCACAATTTATTATCGCATAACATTATACGAGGGCGGTTCAATAAGTACGCGTGTTAGAAATGAAGACACCTTTTTTTTTTTTATTTTTTTTTATTTTTCAACATAGTCCCCTTTTAGAAAGATACACTTCTCCCAACGTCCCTGCCATTTTTTTTTACCTCCTAAAATAAAATTTGTCGAACTCTCCAAAATCCCCCCTGTCTCGGCGAGGACTTCCTCGTTTGAGCTAATTTTTTTTCTCGCGAGTCATTTCTTCATCGTAGGAAACAAGACGAAGTCGCAAGGAGTCAAATCGAGTGAGTACGGGGTGTGCGGCAGCAGTTCATAACGCAATTCATGCAGTTTGGCGGCAACAACTCCTGATGAATGTGCCGGTGCGTTATCGTGTTGAAAACGCACCTTCTTTTTCGTCAAATGCGTCCGTGTCTCCTTCAATTTTTTGTCGAAACGGTCCAATAACTCACTGTAGTATTGTCCAATGATCGTTCTTCCTTTTCCTAAAAAATCCGTAGAATGATTTCCTCGGTAACAACGTTTGTCAGGCTTCCTGGTTGCTCCTATCAAAAACGGACCTTTGCCCACGTTTAAATTCGTTGAAGCAATATCTAACTGTGGTCATAGTTGGCGAAATGTCTCCATAAACAGTATCCAACTTTGTTTTCATCTCCTAGCATTTCTTCCCATCCAAGAACAAAAAACGAGTTACCGAACGATGCAGCTCTTTTTCCATCTTAGCGAAAATAACGAAACACGTCTTAGTCGAATGGCTGCCAAATCAAAACTAACCTATCAATCAGTCTGAAATTCGTTTTGACGTGGTTTGATAGATGGCAGCACACTATGACAATACCAATTTCCCTCAGGAAAGTCCTCTGTCTTCAATCACGGGTACTTATTAAACCGCCCTCGTACATTTAGTTGTGACATTCAACGTTCGACGTTTAGTCGTGTCGTGCCGATGTTTTGACAGTGCATTTCACGATAAGATGTGCATTGTAAGTAAGTATATCGTGTGTACAAAGTACACATGTATATAGCTGTGGCAGAAGTAAGAGTTCACGACCATTATTATAAGCTGACAATAATTTATACCAATGAAAATTCCACCGCGCTCTCTCTCCCTCATTAAATTCAATGTTTACAGATATGGTACGTGCCATAATGAGTACCAATTTGACTTACCAGAACACCTTTAAGAATTCACTATCAGACTTGTTGTCACACGCTTTTACCAATTAATAGGTACCATTACCACAGTAAGGTACTCCATAAAAGAATTGCATCTTCAGTTTGATCGATGACTTATCGAAACTGCCTATGGCTAGCTAACGAGATCGAATAAAATCGAAATCACGATCCACGTCTTTAATCCGTTCATACAATGGTATATTATTAAACTTAGCTTACAAGAAGTTATAATTTTTCACTTTTTTAGACCCAATAATCTCAGCACTGGCAGAATATTGGAAAAGTTTTCGCGTTAGACAAGTTTTTTACGTAATTGTTGAAAATTATTTTTGAGAATTAATGGGTTTGATAATTAATAAAAGTAAAACAAAAATACTGGTGTGCAAGGGAAGAAAAAGTAGGGAAAGAGCGTTAAAAAGATAGGTGACAAAGACTAGAAGTGGCTGATTTTAGGTATCTAGGAAGTCAGATAAGTCAGGACGGAAAGAGTAATAGGGATATAAAGTAGAGAATAGCTCAGGGTCGAGTTGCCTTCAATAAAAAGACGTCACTTCTATGCTCGCGAAAGGTTAATTTAGAAATTCGAAAAAGATTGTTCAAGGTGTATGCTTGGAGCGGGGCGCTGTACGTCTCCGAAACATGACGGTGGGTGCTGCGGAAAAAAAAGGTTAGAAGCGTTCGAAATGTGGTGTGTTACAAGCGAATGATGAGGATACCGTGGATAGAGAAGATTCGAAATGAAGAGGCATTAGAAGGAATAAGAGAACAGAGGACTCTATGGAAGTCAATAAAAAATAGATGAGATAGGTTGGTAGGACACTTTCTGTTCGGTGGTTGCAGTATTCGCTCACTGTCCCATATATTCTTTCGGATTTTGTTGATGAATAAATCACTTTTTTTTTTGTTGTTGTTTATTTTGTACAATATAATACACTATGTACACTTATTAACTATTTGATTGTATTTGAATATTGTTGGTTTATAATTGAATACTTGTTGATTGATTTGAATTGATAGATGAATGCTGAATTTTGAATGTCGATTTGATTGAATGTTGAATGTTGAATGTAGAATGCTGAATATCGAATACTAAAAGTTTGAATTGTCGTTGTTTAAATAACGTTGACACAAAATAGGCAACGCCTATCGTACACATTACCCCTTCGCCGTCACTACGCACCACTCCGGTATCTTCGGTACATTCCGAAGTGATGACGTAGCTACGGACTTGGGTTTTCCATTGATTACTGATATTGTGAGACCTACCTGATCCGATCTCTTTGTTAAATTACTGAGTTACCTATACTATGAAAAATAATATTGACCTATACCTACACAAATAAATGCCTTAAAATTGAATACAACTAGAATAGAATACAACATATTGACTACCTGAAAAACACGAACAAAATTGAATATTTACAAAAATTATAAACACTAACAATATATGTACAAATATTAATTGAAGCCGCAACACTTTCTCAGGCATGAAGGTCTAGTCAGAGACATATTAGAGGCAGAAACAGGAGAAGGAGTAGTAGAGATAGGCCTAGATTAGATTACTGTTCGCAAATAGTTAAGGATGTGAGTTTTAGGGAAATACGAAGATTAGCTCATAATAGGAAGGAATTGAGGTGCGTGTCAAACCAATCTTAGGACTGACGACTTTATGATGATGATGAATGAGTTCTGTTTTAAGAGAAATTCCTAGTTCGAGTAATAGAAAAAGGAAGGAAATGTTTATAATTTAATAATAAACGTGAGTCACTGAATTATTTGATTATAAGCTTAGTATAGAAAATTTTTTGTTTGTTTAAACCGAATCTTTGCAATTTCGATAACTATTCAAGTTGAAAAATAGTATCTGTAATTATTATATTTTTGCAGTCGTTTGTTTAATATGTTTATAAAGAATTACTTTAAATTTGTTTAAGTGAACTAATAATAACAGATAAACTTTTCAGAAAATTCTATTAAAGAAACGGCAATTCTTTCGTTACACTGATGTAATGTTTTTATTTTATTCATTTTCAATTGTTTTACCGTGAATGTTTTACAGACGTAGTACATATACAAAAATTAAACCTAAGAAGAGGGATGAAATTAGAAAAAGTTTATTCTATTTGACCATTTAACAATAATGATGCATTTTATTGTAGTTGCTAATTTTATGGAACTAGCAACATCATAAATCAAGGATTAAACAAGTGGTTTGTTTCTAGAAATTGTTAGGAATAATTGAAATTTTGTTTTTTATCTGTTAAACATTTGAAATGTTCATTTTTTTCTGGTATCAAAAGGCCTTGCTAGCCGATGTAGCATTTATTACAAAAATCACAACTTAATTTATAAGTACCTGATTTTTGTGTATTATATTTTTATGCGGATAGAAAGATTATTATAAACAAGAATTTATTAATATATCTATTACGTGTTGCTCTTGTTCCCTTTTAAGTTTAATCATGTCACTTGGTTACTTCCTAAGCGACATTTTTCTGATCGTCACACTTTTATAAAATATTTTTTTCGACAATAATTGCAGTCTTTATTTGGATTCGTGGATACTTTTATGATTTTACGGTAACTAATAGGCTTTATTTGGAATGTTTCCAAGATTTTATAAAATCTGCGGACATATCAACAATGGTCTATTGCCAAGCATTCTAATCGTAAATATTTTTAATAGCACTTTCAAGTGCTCTTTCTCTGTATAATTTCCAAATAAATGTGCTGAAGTTTTAAACGTCCGAACGACGAGTAACTTTACAAGCATCTGATTGACATTCTGCGACCAAGTTTATTTTTAAGCGTGTTATTTAGTTCTTTACGTCGTTAGCAATTTACCTTATTCCTCATTACAATACCGAGATTATTTGATATTTACTTCTGACGAATAACTTCCGTTCGATTTTGAGAATTTCCTGCTGATACCTGTTCCATTTATTAAAACTGACGGGGTAGCCGGTATAGGAAATATTTACACCAGTTGACATGTGGGTAATTTAAGATGTCGGATATTAAAACGTGCAGGAAGTTTCTGAACAATATACAGGAGCTTCCATTTTAAACTAAACATTACATACCAAATAAGAAATATTCGAAAATAAAAAGTATATTCAGAAAGATTTACACAAAAAATACGTATAAAATTGATTAGAATTTGCAAATGAAATAAATGCAATTGAATGAAAGTATTATGGAGATAATTACTTCGTACTATCAATGGATCATATGATAATTAAAGATAAAAGACACATCTTGGTATTCGATTTTTGAGAAAATGTCTAAATTAATACAGGTTATAGACTACAGTATCTTGGGAAACAGAATGTTTAAAAACTAGACCCTTCGTTCCAACGTCATAACATCGCATTTTTTGCCTTACTGCTAGCAAAACATTTTCCCAACAACTCTGTAAACTATTCAAGATCATTATCATAAGGTCGTCAGTCCTAAGACTGGTTAGACACGCACCTCCACTTCTTCCTATCCTGAGCTAATATTCGCATTTCCCTAAAACTAGAACAACTCACATCCTTAACTATTTGCGAAGAGTAATCTAATCTAGGTCTACCTCTATCCCTCCTAACTTCCGTTTCTGCCTCTAATATGTCTCTGACTAGACCTTTATGCCTAAGAAGGTGTCCTACCAACCTATCTGGCCTCTTCCTTATCGACTTCCATAGAGTCCTTTCATTCGCCTGTAACACCACATTTCGAACGCTTGTAACCTTTTCTGTTCCCCAGCCCCCACTTTCCATGTTGGAAGCTGGCGGAAATTTTAAAATGGCGTGGATGCGCGGTGGCAAAAGTAGGCAGTTTTAGGTATAAAGACTGCAGCCCTCATTCTTCAGTATTCCTAACAGGGGCGTAAATAAAATATTTAAAAATAGGGATCAGTGAGCAAGTAATAGACAGACAAACAGAAGAACTAATTGTTGATGTTGGTGACAGTGATAGAGATTCCCATGATGAGAGTGAATGTGAAAACTAACTATAAAACAAAAGCAATAGGTTAATTTTTTCGTTTTGATGAGTCATGTTTTTAAATTATTTTCTAGTACGCTACTGTCCTATCTGTATTAATACTATAATTTACGCCTACTGAAAGCTTATTTGTGTATCGGTTCCAAGTGACTTACCCAAATAGGTCATAAATGGGCAAGTACCTGCGTGACCGCTCGCCAGCTTCCTTCGTCAGACCTGTACTTTTTATTGAAGGCGACTCGACCTGCGCTATCCTCTGCTTTATATCCTTACTACTCCTTCCATCCTGACTTATCTGACTTCCTTAAATCAGTCACTTCTTCAAATTTTGCGTCCCCTACCTTTATATTCGCTCTTTCCCTCTTTTTCCTCCCTTGCAAACCAGTATTTTTGTTTTACCTTTGTTTATTTTCATATAGTACTGTTTTGTCAATACCGCTTCCATTTTATTCTAATCTAACTCCTCCTTGCTAGATGCTAATACTGCTATATCATCTGCAAATCTAAGCATTCAAGATACTTATGGAACTTATCACTTTAATTTGAAATAACATCATCCAAAAACCACTCATACATATAAAGGATTAGTCTTATTGTATAGACCATGAGGAAAATGTTAATTTGACTTACATCCATGTCACAGCGAATTTGTCGGTTATAGTTATATAATTATATAGAGATCCCCCACGACATTGGCCAAAACTTAATACTGGCTTTCCTCATGGATTACTCTTTTACTGCGTTCGCTGTTTTTAAAGGAGGATTGTATGATGTCTCTCGTGAAAACACCTTACATCCTTTCGATAAATAACCATCCATACATTTACATACAGTACAATATAATTTTATTCCCTGAAAAAAATGTTCCATTCAAACTTACCTGGAATCAAAAATTCTCATCAAAATGTTAAAAGTTTTCATCCATTTTAAGGACCATGAACAAATGCCCCTGTGCATTTCGTATTAACAACATTATATGCCATTGCACCACAAAAAATTAAGTACCACCATGACATCGCCCATGACTGTTAGTGTATGGTGTAGTGATTTTGGTTTTCGTATGGTCAGTTGATATTTATTAACACTAATGAAAAGGAAGGAAATATTGAATGTCAGCGAATTTAATCTTGACTGCTTTTTAAGTCATTTAAGAAATTGAAAAGGCAAATGTCAGGGAACGGGAGTCTCCATTGAGGACAAGAAGTTTTCAAATACCTTGGTGACACAGTAACAAACACGGGGAAAAGTAACGACAAAACCGGATAAGAAGGACGAGCAATACGACAGCTGAACTTAATTCTCTGGAATAATGAAATTAGAAATGAGACGAAGACAATCATTTACAATAATATCGTTAAAAGCATCACCACATATGGATCTGAGACATGGAAACTAAAGTAATAAACAGAAATTGCTGCTCCTAGGAATGGATTAATGGCGAAGAAATTATGGAATCTCACGTAAGAAATGACAGAAGAAACATCCCTGATAGAGTAGAAAGGACTTACACATACAGAAAATTAACGAAGGTAGGTGGCCAATAAACAAATTCCAATGGACTCCTCGGGAAAGAAGAAAACGTTGGAGA
Source organism: Agrilus planipennis (assembly GCF_000699045.2). Taxonomy (NCBI): domain Eukaryota; kingdom Metazoa; phylum Arthropoda; class Insecta; order Coleoptera; family Buprestidae; genus Agrilus; species Agrilus planipennis. Next base: position 355,420 of record NW_020439076.1, read on the forward strand.
TCCCCAAGAAGATGATAGCATCATATTGATGAAGGCATGAGAGCTACAGAGCTAGAGGACGGTTATTGACAAGATCGCCAGGACTGAAAATTGAGAGAAAGCTATAATATATTCGCAGTATAAATAGAACATTTTCTCAAAATTTTCATACCTGTTCCATTTATTAAAACTGACGGAATAGCCGGTATAGGAAATATTTACACCCGTTGACATGCTAGTAATTTAAAACCTCTACTCCTCCTAACTCTTTATTCTGCCTCTAATATGTCTCTGACTAGACCTTCATGCCTGAAGAGATGTCCTACCCAACTATCTCGTCTATTTCTTATTGACTTCCATAGAGGCCTCTGTTCATTATTCTTTCTAATATCTTTTCACTATTCACTATATCCTCATGTTTCGCTTGTAACTCCACATTTCGAACGCTTTTAACTTTTTTTTTTCCGCAGCGCCCACCATCCATATTTCTCACCCGTACAGCGTTGCGCTCCAAACATACACCTTTAACAACCTTTTTCCCTAGCTATGAGAGCTAGGGGGCTACAGAACGGTTATTGGCAAGATCGCTAGGACTGAAAATTGAGAGAAAGCTGCAATATACTCGCAGTATAAATAGAACATTTTCTTAAAGTTTCATTACAATCCACCAAGACCCATTTTCCTATCAAAAACTGCAGGGCACTATTTTCAGGTTTAGTTCGTAATGTAAATTTTACCATATTGATTATTTTTAAGTAAGCACCCTGTATTTATAATAATTTATCTAGATGTCAAAAGATGTTGAAAACTTAATATTCGTTCTATATTTTTGTCGCGTTTTCTATCATATCATTATTTTTAGATACTGAAAAGCGTTAGTGACCTTTTCTGTGCCTTATTTTCAGAGCCATTTGTTAATCTTGTTTTTTCCTTAAATCAAAAGAAAAAGATAAATATTGCTCTATATAAATAAAATAAGCGTCTAGATATACGAGTCGGTCCGTCGAGGAACATCTGTTGTGTTTTGGCCGTTATTTTCGTTATTAGATGTTTTCGGAATCGGTTCCCTCTCATCTAATAGAAATTCGTCCCCTAGTGCCTCTTTCTAACAAACTTCGGAAACACATAAAGGTATGACCTGAATGCCTAATATTGACTTTCATTCCTTTATTGTAGATAAAAACCAAAATATCCACTCAAATGACCACTGATATACCTCTATATAATTTGGCATGTTTCACATTTTCTACCTTAAAATTACTACAATTGAAAAGTCACCAATTTTCGATATCTAGGAAAGTAGTTGAATCGGTAGAGATCATCATCATCATCACCAGATCGTCAGACTGGTTGGACACGCACCTCCACTCTTTCCTAGTTTTATTTATTTTCATACAATACTGTTTTGTCAATAATCGGTAGAGATATAAAACAAAAAATAGCGCAGCGTCGAGTGACTTTTAACAAAAAGAAATCAGTTCTATGTTTTAAATGAAAAAGTCGAAAAAGATTTATAAAAGTGTACCATATGTTTGGACCACGCCTCCGTACGGATGCAAAACATGGACGGTTGATGCGGCACAAAGAAAAGTATTAGAAACATTCATGATATGACGGAAAATGAAATGGAAAAGGTTGGAAATGTAGAGGCATTAGAATAGGTAGAAAAATAAAGTGCGCCCAAGAATCTAATAAGGATAAGAAGAGATAGAATAATAGGACACCTCATGAAACATTTAGGATTAGCTGAAGACATATTAGAAGAAGTACTTAAATGGAGCTAAGAGGTAGGCCTAGATTAGTCTTCGAAAATAGTTGGACATGTGGGAAGCTCTATTTTTAGGGAAATACGAAAATTGTCTCAAGGTAGAAAAGAGTGGACAACTTTTGGAATAAATATCTATCTATATCTATACAAGGTCAAAATATTAACATGCTTACATTAATGTAACGTAATGCTATGTAATGATATAGCACCATTAGCAACTGGCAAAGAGAAGAATAGAATAGAATAGAATAGAGTTATAGCTTTAAATAATGTTGAAGAGGAATTGACAAAAAAGTATTGTTGTCAATTGTAGGTAAAAATGGGTACAAGAGTGTTACGTAAACGTTGGTAAGGGGAAGGTAGTTTAAACAATATATTACGGAATACTACAAGGAAGAAGAGGGGTCAGAAATCATAAAAACTGCATTGTCTATTTTATTTGAACGGCTTCTCAAGAAAAATCGTAAATTAGAAATTTAAAATGTTATTAATTTTAGTAAATAAATTAAGAAAAAGTTGAATAATAAGTACTTTTAATATTACTACGAGTGTTTTACAAATTTTTATCACACTTAAGCTTCAGCCAACTTTAGACTATAAGGAGTACCTAAAGAAAACTACCTCTATACATTTTTCATGTCAAATTTTATTCACTACGTGTTTTTATTTGAAATAGTTTTTAATGTATCGCCCGGTTTTCGAGTTATAAATCAAACATGCCTTTTGTGTGCTTTAATTTTTTTATCCTTTGCTCGGGTATTGAAAGCTTTGCTACTTTGTCTGAAGTTTTGTAATGGTCCAAAACAACTTCCCTCGTAAATGGAAATTCTCGACTTGAAGTGTCGATTTAAAAGCCAATTTTACTAGTCTTCCATATACAACCAAAAATGTATATGTGCTGCTGTGCTTTATGCACTAAAATGAACCTTTGGTGAACTTATAATCGCGATACATTAATGTGAATTAATTTTTACTGTTACGAAGACCTCAAAGTAATAAGGAAGAATTGTTGCTGTTGTTTCACCCTCGCCGGGAATTGAAATAATGTCCCTGGTTTTTAACCGACCAAAAAAAGGAGGTTCTCGAGTCGACGCGTATATTTTTTCTTTTTTTGTGTACGACCACCCATAACTTTTTACTGAGTAGTCCGATTTTGATATTTTTTTTATTTGAAACGGCATACTCTGAAGTTTGTCCCGTATAAATTTGGAAAAAACATTCCAACCCTAAGGGTAGGAAAACAGGGGATGATTGTTGATTGTTGTTCACTCACCGATAGTAATGTATAACCACCCATTACTTTTGACTTTAGCCCAAATTTGATAACTCTTTTTTTATTGGAAAGGGTATACCCCGAAGTTGGTCCCATATAAACATTAAATTTAAAAAAATCTAACCCTAAGGGTAGGAAAACGGGATGATTTATAGTAGGAAAATAATAGCAGTAGTAGTAGTGGTGGTAATTAGTAGATTATAGCCACAAAAAATTATAAAATAAAAACTTCTTAAACTAATTTTGAGTCGGCGCTAAACAATCAATAAACAATCGCAATTTCGATCTTTTTGGATCTCATCAGCGCGTCGCAGGCAGCTCCGACAGAACACAGACCAACTTTTTGGATTGTCTATTGGAGCTGTCTGCGACGCGCTGATGAGATCCATAAAGATCGAAATCGCGATCCGCGTCTGGCAGTTTCGACAGAATACAGATCACTTCGAATTATTTTATTCGATTATGGTAACGTGCCTATCACGTTGAGGTTAGCTACGCCGGGATTCGTTTCAGCAAGTAGATATCCATATATTTAAATG
>NW_020439076.1:359118-377959 GCF_000699045.2 Agrilus planipennis
TTAACAAAAAAATTAAACCGCCGAAAAAACTGAAAAGCAAAAAATAATAAACCTTTATATTATTAACCTTAATAACTAAGTTCTTCTACTAATGTAACTATACCTAAGTAATTTTGAGTCGTCGCTAGAGAATCAATAAACATAGATCTGTAAATTACCTTAAATTTAAAGAAATGACCAAATCAAATTAACAATGCAATGGTTATTTCTTTAAATTTAAGGCAATTTGGTGATCTTTGTTTATTGATTGTTTAGCGCCGTCTCAAAATTACTTAAGTATACTTACATTAGTTAAAGAACTGAGTTATTAAGGTTAATAAAATAAAGGTTTATTATGTTCTACTTTTCAGTTTTTTCGGCGGTTTAATTTTTTTGTTAAAAAGTTTTTTAATCAACAAAGCTTTACCACGTAGCTACGAGAGATTATTATCTTGAGGTTATCTGTAATTATTATTATCATAATTACTTTAGTGTATTAAAATTAACCCTGCAAAAATTCATCTAAATGTCTAATAATCGCAATGTTCCATAATTTTCTTTGAAGACGAATTTATCTTTCTTTTTGTGTACGTACAAACTCCTCTCGCTAAAACCGCTACCTATTTCGAAGCCAATAGGAAGCACACTTCCCTCATAATTTTCTATTTTAACTGTGTTTCATTGAATTTAATAAGCCATTAAATAACGAAATATATTTGCAAAACGGCAACCGTTGAAAGTTTTATGAATTTAGATGCACTTGCAGTTGGAATTGGTTAGATGCCAAAGATTTTAAAAAGTGTAAGTTAGGTACAATTGGCATCTTTATTAGTTCCTTCGGGGATCATTATCCTAATTTGAATTTTATCGCTGTTATTTTGACATGTGTTGTAGGTAGGTTTTTTTATTATTTTACAACTGTTATTTTTAAATGTAGCCTTCACTACTCCTTTTTTTATTGTCGAATTTTGTGGTAAATATGTTATTCATACTTAGAGTCAAAAAGGCTATACATAGAAAGCTATAAAAGAAGAAGGAGTTTCTTTTTATTGTAAACTTGGACATTGCTTGTCGGATGCTTTGTAAGCAAAGAATAAATACATATAGTTGGGACGTTCAACATTGGCATAGTCCACAATAAAACTATCGCATTTACTTTCTTCTTTCAACTTACTCACTAAACTACAGCGGTTGCGAACGTCTACTTTTACCCACGACACACATTATAGGGAATATTGTAAACATATAAAGGAGATGTCAGATAGGAATTGCAGCGGGCACTAATAAAGAAAAAGGAATAACATTACATCAATTGATGTGTAACAGAAAGGGATGCACACAAGCAGAATTTGAGCATGTTGCCAGCATCTTACTTTAAATAAAGTTCAACAGTCTTGGGAATTTAGGAATGTAAAGCGCTTGTTTAAATATACATATTGTAATGTTCGTGGGTTTAACAAATTAACTTCTAAGAAGAAAACTATTTATTTACACTAATTATTATTGAACTTAAAAACACTATTAAATTATTACTAACTTAGGTAATTATTCTATTTATTTACACTACTGTTACTATTCACTGTTCTATTTATTTCACTTCTATCACTGTCAATTTATTTCTTGATTCACTTCTGCAACGGTCAATTTATTTCTCCTCTACTCGGCGATCGTCTCTTCCTTTAAATACTCCCTTGCTTCCTGTCGGGAACTTTCTCGAGCCGTCCAGAAAAGTCTCGTTTTCTTTGAACGGTTTAATTGCTTTCCCGGAACGCAGGTACGACACACACGTTTACAGATACGGCGTACATGAAGAAAAGCGTCCGCGGCTAGTCGACGAATCGATAAGCCGCTCACACACACACGTATGCCCGATCGCACACAAACACGCTCGTGCTCGCTTCAATATAATTCCAATCAGGCAGTTATAAAGCCGACCCTGATCTTTTACGTGCCTAAGCATCCTCTTACTGTTATTCGGTTATCTCTTTTCACTCATGAAGTATTTCATAACTTAACAAGGAGCGTGTTCAAAACTCAGAAAATGACTACAAGTCCCAAGTGGAAACAAGAAAGAAGATACTCCCATTCTCACAGATAATTTACTTCGGACTATGCCAATTTTGATCGTCTTAACTATATATATTTTTTATGTTATTCTGGAATTCAATTAACACTTTAAGGTCCATCAAAATTATGATTTTAGGCATCTGTCACGAAAACGACTTTACGTAAGATGCTGCAAATTATGTACCTACTTCACCATATTTTCAGAACAAATACTAAAAATTGATCGTTGTATACGGTAGGTATTCGATAGTGTGAACATCGCCTAACGCAACCCCCGCATAATGCAAAATCCGTATTAATTATAATAGACCACGGTATATACTGAACCAAAACTAAACCTTCAATTATAGAAACGAATTTTTGTTCAATTCCTTACAATTAATGCATAACGAATGCTTTTATATTATAGTAAAATAAAATTAAAACAACCAAATACTCATTGTTGGCCAAATAGTTAATGAATAATAAATTAACTCTAAGTCATCTAGAAAGTACATCAAATGAAGATTTGAAACGAATTTTTTTAAAACTTATGCAATGGAAAGAAACACAATTTTCAAAAATTCTACCGTTACTAGATTAATTATGTCGATTTTAGAATAGCACCAGGAAAAAATCACCTTTACGTACGTTGTTGAAATTTAAGAAGACATATCTAGCGATAATTTGACCCAGATTTGGTCACAACCTTGAAGGTTTATTAATATCAACTAGAAAATTTTCAAATGGAAATTACCATTTTTAAACGCGAATTTTTGAAGAGCACAAAATGTTACGTTCAGATATAAATCGAAATTCTAGGTCATCATGGTCTGTAGGGTTCATTTAAAAATATATACTTATCGATGAGGAACAGCCAGTAAATTGCATAAAAGAAATGACCTCCACAAGAGTTGCTAAATAAAAGAAGGAATCTGATCTTGACCTTGAACAAAACTGCAACTTCTTCAGTGATTCTGCCACCTTTCCATTGTTCCAGTTATTTTTAACTATATTACTGTGTGTTTTTAATTGATTAAATATTAAAATCGTGGAAGATATTTCTTATTAAAACTGCAATTTACTAACTTAGTCGCATCAACAAATGATTTGACTTCTAGAAGTACTCGAAAGCTCTAGAGGTCATCATTCCATCATCATACCATCTCATATATAAACCTCCATCCCTCTCAGTTTTCTACCGTTTCTCATCACCTGCATCTTTTGTTTCCACTTCTTCATTTTTGCACCATATACCTTCTTTTTTACCTTCCATACTTCCTTTACTTCTACCTTCAATTCCATATTCTCTTTTATAACTCTTTCAAACTCCCTCTTCTCTTCTTCTCTCTTCTTTTCTTTTCCAGTTACATTTCCATTCTCTTTATTCTTTTCTTTTATTCCTTTGCTTGTTTCTCCACATGCTCTTTTATCTCCATCTCCTTTAATGCCATTTCCTTCACTCCTTTTAAGTTGTTGTCCTAGATTAAACCATTCCTTACCGCTTTCATCATTATACACTATGTCTGATCATTATTCCGGATTGTTTGAAGGGTATTATCCGTAGGCAATGTAGAGTGCATCTCGGCTAACGTAGTACCACAACGTAGATGTAAAAAGTACCCCAAGTAACGAGCCGGCAGTAGTTAAGAAATGTTACCGCGTTTTCTTATCGATTTTCGGCGAAACACACATACCTATTCTTGACCTTCGCCAACAGCTGACACATAGACGAGTGAATTCTAAGTAATGATCATTAATGCAGGTTCTGTATTTTTTTTCAGAGCATTAACTTTTTGTAACAAAACGCACCTTTTATCCATCAAAACAGTAAAACCTAAATCATGAACAGGACATAATTGTATTGGGTCCTTTTATTCTTAAATTCGTAAACGTTGTGTACATATTATTCCTGTGCCTCAATGGCTTCAACAACAATAGCAACATTCACGTGTTTCGTAATGATGAGTTCGTTTCGCGTTCGCGTCCGTTCCTTCAATGGCCGTTTCTGATCGTTTCGAATTAACATCCGGTCACTAAAGCTGTGATGTAGCGATGATATTTCGAAGAAGAAGGAGAAGAAGGAGCAGCAGCAGCAGCAGCGGCAGCAGCAGCATCAACAACATTATCAACGACAACAACAGAAATAACGTCAGACAAGGAAGTGGAGAATGGCAGCAACCGACGAGGAGCTGTCGTATTCTCATGGAGAAAGACCGCTCCGAAACCCCCTCCATATCACACGATCCAGGTCGTTACCCCATTTATCCCATCATGATTCAGGACTGGGAAGCTATTGCGGGGTATGTAAAACATATGTTATGAGGATTACAGCTGGGTGTGATTATTAAATTGGTAATTATGCAGAATTGGGGCTCCAGACCAAAATGGCTCCAAAAATTTTTTCTTCAATTTCCAGTCATTCTATATAATAGAATTAGATATTAAAAGGTGGGGGAAACAGTTTTTTATGAGTTCACAAAAAAAAATTTTTTTGAAGGTAATTTATATAGACAATATTTGGTGTGTTCTAGCAGTCTTTCGTATTTTAACTTATCATTTATTTCAAGAACATCTTAATAATCATCGGTACTATGATATCTGAATAGACCTATATATTATTGACAAGTTTAAGGAAAATTTATCATTACTTAAAAAAAATAACAAGTTCATTCAGCAAGATGGCGCACCTCATAATAGCGAAACTCGGAATTATTAAACACTACTGTATTTTTCTTAGTTTGGGAGCACATTAAAAATAATTTGCCCAAAAAAATCTCTGACAATTTGTATGAACTAAGACAAAATTTCATACCTATAGTATGTAAATTCAGTTTCATATATTCATATTCATAAGATCTAATTCATGTATTTAAATTGGTCTCAAAAGAAGAGATCGAGAAACCGCCATTAATTTTTTTTTTGTATCTCTTATAGTTACCGAGTTGTCTTGCAGAAACGTCAAAATTTGAGAACCTTGTTCATAGAGTCTCGTGGAGACCTGTAGAACTATTTCAAGTGTTTTTATTGTTACAGTTATTTACATTGCCTTTACCATTAATGATATTGGTATAAGTAGCATATAAAAGGATAATAACATAAAACAATTACAGAGGTAACACTAGCTTTCATAATTTATTCAAAAGAATTTGTGCAGAAATCTTTCTTCACTTTTTAACTTGTGCTTATTCAAGCGGTGCTGCTGAACGTTTTCCCCCAGTTTTGTTACCTTTGCGATGATGATTTAATACTAAACGCGAATTTTCAGGCAACTTAAAACTTCACTCATCTCTTTCAACAATTTTTCATCTTCTTTCCAACTTTCTGAACTCATCCATTATCACTTTCGAACGAAGTATTTCGTATCCTCATTGTGTCTTTATATCCGATTTTATATTCTTATTTTTATCGATTTTACCAATAGTTTTGTAAACTCTTGCCGCTTTTCACGAAAAGTTATTGTATTCTTTGTGTATTTTCGTACACGCTTTTGCAGAATTTATTAACGCAGAACTGGAAAAACCAATTAAATTAAAAATCAAAGTTTTGTAGGAACGTCTTCATTTATGATAATTTTTCGACGATGAGCTCAAATGTTGCCTAGACACATTAAAATTTTGAGATCTAATCTCAAAACGAAATAAGCCAAATTTAAATATTTGAAAATCTTGATACACTGGCCAAATTCAAATTCAGCTACAAAAGGTACCTCTCTTCATTGTTTTGTCCATTTACTTTACACTTTGTTTATGAAGTGAAGAACAATTGATCATTTAGTGAAGCTAACAGACGTGAATGGCTATTTTGAACTTATCGTTAGTTCTCATCAGCACGCTATAAATAGTTGCGATAAATCACCGATCACGCCGAATCTGTTAGTTAAAGTTAGTAAACAATTACGTACTAATAAACTTGTGCGCACGCTCGCAAGTGGGAGGAACTTTATTTATAAACAATATAAAGTAGTTTTTCGATGATTTTTTCGTTTTTTCTTCTATAACTTTTTCTAATGATTTAATCGTAAAAAGTTACATGAGAACGCTGTTTAGAATCACATTTTCGATAAAGGTAAGGGGGTCCGATGTTTCAAAGTAATAAATTTTCTTCAATAAATGAAGATTTATCCACAAAAAGCCATATCTTTAGTACCTACTTTTAAGATAGAAATTCGGCTACTATTACATTAAAATTTTGAGAAAAGAAGCCTATTTTTACAGTTATTACTCCTGCTAAAATTTTATCCTGACGAAATAAATAAATGAGCAAAAACTAATTTGTTAATTAAAATATACATATATAAATTTCATAATGCTACCAAATGTTAATCACTGGTCCAAAATGACCTGTGTTCACAAAGAATATGTAAGAAGTGTATCCTATCATATTCAGTTATTAAAGTTATACTTTTTGATTAATTAATGTTATTTTATGGTATTTTATTTTATTATAGTCGATTTTTAGGTAAGATATTTTTATTGATCCGAAATTAAAAGTTTTTTAATACATTTTCATAATCTTTTTATAAAATTATTAAAATATGGTCTGTAATCTGTTGAAAATACCAGACGCGATTCGAAAAGCAAGTTTTATTTTATTTTTTTAACAGAAATATCGTTCCACTATTAAATACCACCCGTCACAATGTTTTCCTCACTCACAAGTACCTATTCGCTATTAATTGTGTGATAATGAAGAAATAGTTAATAGTTAAGTCATGTTAAGCAATTAATTTCGTTGTACCCATTATTAAAAAGCTAGTCAATCCTCTATATATTCGGAAGACTCGATATACGAGGGTGGATTGATAAGTTTCCGGCCTGACCAAGAAAAACAAGGTTTTTAAAAATTTTTTTTTTTTATTTCTCAACATAATCTCCTCCAAGGCTGATACATTTCTCATAGCGGTGTTCCAGTCTATTAATGCCATCTCTATAGACTGATTCGTCAAGCTCCTCAAAATAACCATTTACAGCTTCGATTACTTCTTCATTGTCCGCAAATCTCTTACCGCCAAGCCATTTTTTGAGATTAGGGAACAGAAAATAGTCACTCGGGGCTAGGTCTGGAGAGTAAGGAGGGTGCGGCATCAATTCAAACTTTAGATCGTTGATTTTAGCCGTCGCAACGATTGACGTGTGCGCTGGTGCGTTATCGTGATGAAACAAGATTTTTTTCTTCGCCAGATGAGGTCGTTTAATTTTCACCTCGTGGCTCAAACGTTGCAATAAGTCTGCGTAGTATTGACCAGTGATAGTATTACCCTTTGCAAGGTAATCAATGTATATAATACCTCTTGCATCCCAAAAAACAGTAGCCATAACCTTGTTCGTCGAAAAAATTGTTTTTGCCTTCTTTGGAGTTGGTTTCCCTGGTCCAATCCACTGTTTAGACTGTTCTTTGGTTTCAGGAGTGTAGTGGTGGACCCACGTTTCGTCAACGGTTACGAATCGACGCAAAAATTCGCTTGGATTACGCTTATACAATGACAAATTTGCGGTAGAAATGTTTTTTCGAATCAATTTTTGGTCGACTGTTAGTAAACGCGGCACCCATCTTGCACAGAGCTTTTCCATATGCAAATGTTGGTGCAAAATATGTTGCACACGTTCATATGACATCTTACAGGTCTCAGCTATCTCACGCACTTTCAATCTGCGGTCTCCCAGCACTATTTGATGAATTTTTTCGATCATATCTGGAGTTGTGACCTCAACGGGGCGTCCTGAGCGAGGCCCATCAGAGGTGCTCACACGACCCTTTTTAAACTCGGAAACCCACTGCTTAACGGTTGAATATGACGGGGAGGATGTCCCCAGTGTTGAGTCCATCTCTTTTTTAATTTCCTTCGGCGTTAACCCCTTCAAATAAAAGTATTTGATGACAGCACGATTTTCCTGCTTTTCCATTTTTACGAAAACCACAGAGGCGTCTTGTTCAGCGTGCTGTCAAACCTACACTAGCAAGGAGATCGGGCTGAAACTATAGCTACAAGCTATCCAAGGATGGTACTATAGAATGTCACCTCAAGGTAGGCCTAGTGGCGTCATCTCTTGGTTAGGCCGGAAACTTATCAATCCACCCTCGTATGTGAGTGAAGCCTCGCTCTTGACCTTTACTTTCTTTTCTGCGATGAGAATGCCGCCTATTCAGTCCAAATATGCCCTCGTTTATAGCTTGATACAATCTGCATATTTAATTAAGCATCTGACAACATCGATCACTCAGTGTTGTTAGTGAATAATGGCGTGAATTCGAAAACGTGTTACATAATGGAACAAGTAGTTTTTTGCCTTGTTACTTCGGTGTAATGGTTTGACACCTGTCATAATTGTGTACCGATGTAAATCATTCCTTGTTTTTTTTACTATACGTCCCTTTCGTCTTTTACTTTTACACGATTTTAAGCTTTCCAAATTAAAGAAACTGGTCCGGTGAATAATAAAAAAATTATATGATACGGGCCACCTTTTACACTGTTATATGACGTATCTTGTGTTCCAATCCGATTGAAAGAGGAAGCGGATTTATATGCATATGTCATTCTAGAGGAAGATCTCAGAACGTCAGGCATTACTTATTTTCTGAGTAACAAAATGGGTGGTATAAAGTAGGCTTAGTATGCACTTTCAACGAATGTATACCTGATTACAAAATGTTTTAGAGAATATTGTTAAAAATTGATAGTCAACACTGCCAAGCACTTCCCATCGGCGGTAATTTCTGCTAGACACTTTAAAGTACCCAAAAAAAAACTCGTAATTTTACTTATTAGTCGTTTGGTTCGAAAAATAGGGATTACCTGGATGAAAGTATTCCGGAAGTTTTAAAAATTGGTAGTTTTATAGATTTTGATGTGCTCTTTCCGAATTCCAACTTTGCTACCTCGTATTTTTGCCATTCGCGCCGCCATATTGGAAAAATGGTACTTAAAATATCTCCTTTCCGACTTATTTTACAATAAAAACAGTTATATACAAAATGAATCTAGAGACAATTACCTGCAATTTATGTAACAACCTTTTTTTCGGTAAAATCAATAGTTTTGGCGTATGAGCGTCGCAAATTGTACTTCAACACTCATTTTGACCAAAAAACTCATTTCACCTTGAGGTAGAGTAGGCGGCCGACAATATCCCGAAATTTAGCGCATTCTCCTTTGCTTCGCTGTTCTTAGTGGACCAGGCGTTGTGAATTCATTGTCTGTAGTACCAGTCGAAACGTCACAGACCGAAATTTCATCCACATCATCTGCGATGGGATTATCAGTTTCATTGCAGTCCTCTTCGTTCTCCATTTTATTATCTGTTTGCTCAATAATAGTCTCCGTTTCTTTCTCTTCATCGCTATCTTGCGATGGAACTTTAATTTTAACTCAACCTTTCTGCATCCACAAGCTTTCTGACATCCATTTTTGCATTTGCAAGAAATAAGTTTTAACAAGTTTTGTGAAGCTAGAGGCTCGAGTGTGGTGACAGGAATTAGCCCTTTCTTGTTTTTTTCAATCCCCATTGCTCTGAATTTTGTTCATTCCCATACCACTGCTGAACCTAGTGGTAGGTTTGAAACGAATGAAGGACAGGTCATAGTAAGTCGATTTTTCAACGTATAGTATAATATCTATAGTCAATATAGTTTTTAGATTTAAATTAATTGTATAATTCGGAACACATTTGGTTTGATTGCTGTAACAAAGTAGGTTAGATTTAATCGATAATTTCTGGAGTGCTGATGAGAACTAGTACGTTCGAAATATCGATCTACGTTTTTTAGTGTCAATAAATTGCTGACCAAGAATTTAAGATTATTTAACCATTTTTTAATGAGAAAATAACTACTTTTACTGATTAAATGCGAAATTTCAAAAAATATGGAATGTATCGAAATATATACTATGTATTCATAGTATTGATTTATTCGTAAAATAACAAGAATATAATAGCCTTTCTAAAATATTAAAGTTCGAAATACACTTCAATTGGAATTTTCGTAAATAGGTACTGATTTTACCCATGCATGCATCTTAAAGAAAATATAAATTCCTATTTGTTTCCTGTTCTTATCTTTTTACGTTCAAGTAGAAAAGTCAGTGGTTTGGTTCATTTATATATACGCTCTTCTCTTATTATTCCTACTTCCAAATCATCTCCCACTTTATTTCATTTAAATTGAGTCACCTAAGTTACAAAATGAAAATACATATTTATAAAAATATTCCAAACAATAATATAGTGTAGTTCTTGATTTTTTTTATTTAGTTTGGTTCTAAAAATTATAGAATTCTGGAGCTGATGATGCTCCAGCATCTCGGGCAGCTCGCCTTGTTGCCGATCTCCGTCAACTGTTAACATTAAAACAGCATTATTATCCGGAGGGTGGCTGGGGATGGGTCGTCGTCTTCGCAGGATTTATTGTTAGCTTTTTAGGTCACGGCCTCCTTCTCTCTTTTGGAATGCTCCAAATGGAAATCGAAAGAAAATTCCAAATGCCTCTTCATCCTTCACCAGGTATTTACTGCTGTAACAGTGACGTAATTAACCGGTAGCGGCTTATACCTAATTATTTGACAAAGCTATGCATAATGATGTAAAAAAAGTTGGATTTGTATGTTAAACCGTCTAATCATGACGGCGTCTAAAATAGGTGCCACTTTGCAGACGTCATTGCTGCTGCAATTTGGGTGGTCGAGCAGTCTCTTCGGCAAATAAATATGATCGATTATAGTAGCTATAGCCCTGTAAATTGGTATATTATTTCATTTATAGCTTATGAAATTTTAAAAAATATTTGCAGAAATATAGGTCGTAACCTAACCTCTTCCAGAAGCGATAAAGCTACGAACAAAGAGTAAAAATTGGCATCACCGCAACATAGTTCTACAACTTAGCATATATTTAGAATACTATACTACTATGTAATTAAACTATTTATGAATTAGTATTCTTCATAAATGCAAAGTTGTAGAACTATGTCACAGTAATGTCAATCTCGACCCTTTGCAGTGGCGGATTATGCATAAGGCAAACTAGGCACATGCACACGCTACTGAAGCGAAACTTCTTCAAACATACCGGGATAGGGGTTAAGGAATTGGTGTAATGGTATTATTTGTACATTATGCTTCGCACGGGTGCAATGCTGATAATAAATATACTTACTATAGAATGTCTTTATATACAACAATCACAGCTTTATTGTCATTAGACAATACAAACCGGCCTCCCGGCCGGTACCGCCGCAACCGCTAAAGTCCCTGCATTTTAAGTCTGTGATATCTTCGGAAATATTCATTTAAATTATATACTGTAAAGGGCCATATTGATCTATATTAAATGCACAATGTATTTAAAAGTACTTAACTGGATAAGGATTAATGCTGCATTGCTTAAAATCATTTCGTAAATAAGTCATTATTTCTCGTAAAAAGTAAAGGATAAAATATGGTTATTGTGGGTTATCCCTAAGAGATAGACATATACCATCACGGACTTTTTTATAGACCTTTTTAAGGTGTACAATACTGTAGTATATTATTTTGATCTATCTCGTAGGCTTCAGCCTGCGTTTGCAATGTAAGCGCAAAAAAATGTGTTTATTTACGACATCACATTACAAACCTCTAAAATTATCAGTGTTTCTCTACTATATTTTGCATGTATTATACATATAAACCTTCCTCTTGAATTACTCTATCTATTAAAAAAAACCGCATTAAAATCCGTTGCGTAGTTTTAAAGATCTAAGCATACATAGGGACAGACAGCGAGGGAAATGCGTTGCATGATTTCGTTACATAGCAACTCGCATGAAACGAACTTACCCTACCGTGCGTAAAGAAGTTTCACTTCAAAATAAGGAAGTACTTACAAAAATTATTTTGCAAAATGAAATATGAACGCCACCTAGGACGCTCTTGACATTTAATCCGCCTCTGACCCTTTGTCCACCGCTTTATCGCTTCTGGGAGAGGTTAGGTTACAACCTACATTTCTGCAAATATTTTTAAAAATTTCACAAGCTATAAATGAAATAATATACCAATTTACAGGGCTATAATTGCAGCAATGGCGTCTGCAAAGTGGCCACTATCTTAGATGACATCATCGGAATCATAACAAAAAATAAAAACTATGTTCGATTAGGCCACATTTTTTGTAGCCGGCTTTTAGGCTACAGGCATTGATGATGATTCAAATTATACTTTTTATTTGTTGATTGTATTACTCTTTAATATGTTTAAGTACTTTTATACCCTGCATCGTTTTCATGTACTTTTTGGTATTTCCTAATTTTTGGTTCGTTTTAATCCAATTGAAACTGAAATATCTCATTTATTTGATAGGTTGGTTGGGAGCGATGTCAACAGGAGTAGCCCTCCTCATATCTCCAGTTACCATAGCGTTCTGTAGACGCAAATCCACGCGAGTAACTGCGGTTATGGGAGGACTTGTTACCGCCTTGGGTTGTTTATTTACCTCATTTGCAACTCAATTTCATCAGCTGTTTTTCAGGTAGGTAATAGCAGATGCATGTCTATAACAGTATAAAATATAATTTGTGGTTCAATATTTGCATCATGAATGCCGCACGGTAATGTTAGATATCCTCCTGGAATCTTTACCAATTTTTAATAATTTCCACTATGCAGCAAGACAATACCGTTTTGGTTCGCAAAAATACCAAAACTTTTGTGTTGATAAAAATTTGTGAAAAGCATCTGTCTTATATCTAACGATAAAAACGGATTTTTGTCATATACATTACAAAAAAGCTAACGGAAACGCTAACCTTCGAATAAAAAAAAATAGGTGCTACCATTTAAAAAAATCGGTGGTAGTCACTTATTTTTGGGTCACCCTGTACACATCAGTTTACCATGAAAACCCCCGCAAAGCAACCCCTGAATTTTAAATAAATTTGTTCTAAACCACGCGTCCTCGATGTATGTATAAGTGGTAAGTAGATATCTCATCAAGTGCTGCAAGGTTGTAGAATTACTAAAAAAGTTAAATATTTATGTATTTTTGATATCTAATGGGGTTGCTTTAACAACCTGAGGTATGACAGCGGCTACGAGAGGAAGTGGCTGGAGCAAAAGCGTCCTCCTATAGTTTTCGTTTGAAAATAAGATTTAAGCCCTAAATAAAGTTATTTACACAGGGACAATATTATTATTAACTAAATTTTGCTGGCTATAGCGTTGCATTGACGCTAATATTTTATAAACATAAACGGTTGATAATGATATACGTTCACAATGTTACAAAAGCGCTGAAAGCTGACGCAGGTTTTACTGTTTACCGATATACTAATTTTTAAAAAGATGACAAATAAGATTTTGTTAAATTCCGATAAGCTTCCGTTATAAAAAATTCGGAACCAGATGCAGAGGCGGATGTGAAAATGTATGCGGAAGCAGAGGTCTAGTGCAACACTACCTGCATGGTTGGTTCTGAAGTTTTTTTTATAGATATCACTCTCGAAAAAATTTGCATTTACAATTTTGTGTAATTATGTATCATGTACCTATACGACTTTAATTATCTAAGTTATGCTCTCAGATCGACTTACGTACGTTTAAAATAATATTGATAGATAAATGTATTATCTAAAAGATGGACGCAAAATTATTATTCTTTGAACATGAACTCATTATGTAAAGAAACTCGTTATAGAAAATGCGAGAAACTTTATGCGTCCTCAGCCTTTCTAATTTTCTGGAACGTTTACGTAATTGCCTCTTGACTGGAAAGTCTCATCATCAAAAATTATTATTATTAGCGATATCATACCGCTCACTAATCTTCCTTTAAAGTGATTGGCCCCGGGATACAGGCCAAATGTTACTAGGAACAGAACCCAGCCAACAGTTTTGCTCTCTTTTGATTGCAAGATAAGTTTAATTGAAAGAAGCGTAGCAATGCAAAACATTTTTTCCTTTTAGAACAGCTGTCCAACAATTTACAGTGGCAACAAATAAAAGACGTGTATATATGAGATTCTAAGACCATTGCTTTTAATTGAAAATATCTTAACATATCATTGGGGAAGATGTACAAAACACAGAAAAAATCCTAAGGAATAGAGTTTATTATACCAAATGCAGTGTAGCGCGCGATGCGTCTGCGATCACTTTGGAAGCTATCAAATTTAGACGTTTTTAGTAATCATGATCCCTGATATGCTGCAAAGGTACGTGACATCTTCGTCAACCCTTTGACGTAAGGGAAGGACAATTAAGTCAGAGGTTATTCGACGACTTGGTATTTCACAAGAAGCACGCAGCAAGCAATTCCTCCATCACCGACAACCTTCTACCTACTATATGGTCTGATCGCCTCCCAATCCAAATCCACCCGACCCTTGTCGCATTGAAAGACAGAAATTTCCGACACCATTATGGACTCAAGCGAATGTAAAGGTAGGGGACGAAAGATTAGAAGAAGTTGCAGCTTTGAGGTATCTAGGAAGTCAAATAAGTCAGAACGAAAGGAGTAGAAGCGATACGAAGCAGAGGATAGCGCAGGGTCGAGTCGCCTTCAATAAAAAGAAGTCACTTCTATGCCCGGGAACGATTAATTTAGAAATTTGAAAAAGATTGTTTAAGGTGTATATTTAGATGGTGGGCGCGACGGAAAAGAAAAGATTAGAAGCGTTCGAAGTGTTGTGTTACCGGCGAATGATGAGGATACCGTAGATAGAGGTTAGAAATGAAGAGACGTTAGAAAAAATAGGAGAACGGAGGACTCTATGGAAGTCAATAAAAAATAGGCGAGATGGGTTGGTAGGACAGCTTCTCAGGCATGAAGGTCTAGTCAGAAACATATTAGAGGCAGAAACAGGAGTTAAGAGGAGTAGATGTAGACCTACATTAGATTACTGTTCGCAAATAGTTAAGGATGTGGGATGTTCTAATTTCAGGGAAATGCGAAGATTAGCTCAGGATAGGAAAGAGTTGAGGTGCGTGTCCAACCAGTCTTAGGACTGGCGACCTTATGGTGACGATGATGATTATGAACTCAGACCACGAACACACTATAGCCAATGCAACCTCCAATAATGGTCCCACAAGACAAAACCTGGTAGAAATGGTCAACTTCCTCAAAATGGACCTCAACATGAGATAACGAATGTCAAGATCCATCTTCTTATTCTGACTATTGACCTCGCAAATAGACCACAGTCATATCCTCATTTGCTGATGCCGATGGATGGTCTTGGATTTGTAGAAATGCTTGGGTGGTTGTCATTACAAAGACAAAAATGAGACAAACGAAATGTAAACAGTAGAAGAGTGAAATACTATCTAATTACTTAATATTACCCTAGCATTTGTCTACACAGTCCTTGAAAACTATTAAAAATTTTGGATGAAGGAAAACGAACTAGTGTCTTCCCAAATGAGAAGCTATGATCTAATCACTAAACCATGCCGCGCCCCTAAGACGTTAAAGGGCAAAAATTAAATAGTTAATATATGATGTGTCAAATAAAGGTCCTCAGCTACAAACATGTGACCCAATTAACTGGTGCAGTGAAAATTAAATTGAAACTTGTACGTCAATGTTTGCGTTAGATAATCAATGAATTTTCAAAACCAACAGACATGGGTTGAATTTTTTATTTCTTAGTTCTCATCAGCACACCATACCCAGTTTCGATAAATACTACTCTTGCAGCAAATATCACTTCATGCCGATGTACTGTCTGTGGCTAGATGTATTATATCATCTTCCTCTTATGGCGGATTAATCGCAACTGCCCATGGCGTGCTGATAATGATTGGTAAGCCCGAAATCGTGGTCCACGTCTTACAGTTTCAATAAATTACTGGCCAAAAGCTCTAAATGTTCCTTACTTACTTTTTGGCTTTCTTTTCTAGAAAACGTAAACGAAGTAAATTACTAAATTTAAAGATCAAGAAGATCCTTGAATAAAGTCATATTTTAAAAATGATTGTTATAAAATGTTTATCTTTAATTTTTCATATCGAGAAACACAAGCGCAAAAAGTAAATAAATGCGGTAGCTTTTGGTATTTATTTGAACTGAAGCAGCTGATCAATTTTTATGACAGAACATATCGGTCTCGTAAAATGTTTACGACTACATTTACGGTTTCCCTTAAAAAATAAAGCAAATCCAGTGAATTGACATATAAACTTTATATTTCCTGAATAGAGGGAATGTTTCCATGCATTGTGAATCTTCTTGGCGCCTAACTGCATAATTCTGTTATTAAGTAAGATTTATTAATATTAATTACACGGACATATTTTTCTCCAAAACAATCCTTTTATATTATGTGAGTAAAATCATTTTAATTCGACGATTCAAATAATATTAAAATCAAATATATATTCGAACAAAACCAGCATCGATTAACATTGTTAAAGAGCTGTTGGACTCTGTCGGCGACGACCCAAATTTGCTCCAGAGGGTCATAACTGGTGACGAATCATGGGTTTATGATTATGACGTGGAAACCAAAGCTCAATCATTCCAATAGAAGCTGCCGCACAAGCCAAGACTGAAAGAAGCGCGCCAAGTTAGGTCGAATGTGAAGGTTTTCCTTACCGTTTTCTACGATTGCAGGGACGTGGTGCATTATGAGTTGGAGGAGATGAACAAGATCACAAAAATGATTTTTTGAAGTGCTTCGAGGATTGGAAAAAACGTTGGCACATGTGTAGGGATTACTTTGAAGGTGACAAAAAAGAAACTCATGAACAAATAAATAATTTTTGAAAAAAAAATTCGCGATTCTTTTTGAACAGATATCATACGTACTGTTTAATCGCAGAGTCGAACTGACCGGTCGCACAATCAGTTAAAGTTTAATCTTTCGGCTGATTGTTAAGCCAATATACAGGTAAACGAATGTAAATAAAAAGGTGGTTAAATTAAAAATATTAAGAATAATACAGCAACAATCCAAAATCTTAAACGAAAATATTATATCAATCATTACTGAAAATAAAGAGCATTGAGTTCTTGGGTATCACTTGATTGAAATTGCCAGATATGGATTGTGATTTCGAACATAGTTGGCTTTAATAAATGACCGACAAAAAAAACTTTTAGGTGTTCCTTTTCCACCAGCTACTAGCGCTCCTTTTAGGAACCATTGAAATAGATAGGTGGTAATTAGGCTGAGACAGGTGAGATGAATGAAGTGAAGACAGAAGAACGTGAAAGATTATCGCCCCAGCATTTGCCTGACTGATTCAATAAAATCATAAAGAAACTAAGACCAGAGCAGACAGACCCAGAATCGAAATGGTCTAAATGTATCTCTACGCCATGCCGCTCAGTCAAGAAAAATGGCCGACCAAACCAATGTTTCTCTGTATCAAGCAAGTTGATATAATATCAAAGTACAGTCAGTACATGGTCATTTACTAATGTATAGGTAGTTGGTAGGCTTTCACGGCCCAGAAGCTCTTCATCATCAATTAATGTGTAGGTGGATACTGCTTTCTGAAGTATTTCCTACGTCTAATAAGGATCTTACGAAGATATCTATATTTTTGACAAGGTGAATTTACAACACAACACATATCAAATAAATACAGAGCATGAGTTCTTGGTCAATAATTTATCGAATTTGGTACCTTTGTAGGGTCCATATTAAACACATAAAATGCAAGGTACAGAGATAATACCTGGACGTCGCCATTAACGAAAATATAAATTTTGATCTACAATTCCATTATAATGGTAACTTACTGTAATAATAAAGGTAAAAGTAAAGTTCTGCACTTTATCCTTAAAAATGTTTTTGAAGCTATCTATAAATAAAATTTAGCAAAGCGTTTTTGAAATGATAAAGTAGTTTTGCTTTTAATGTAATGCAGTGTCATATAGATGGGTACCTACGATATATGTATAGATGGATGTAGTTTCAGTGGTAATTTATAGATAAGGAGTCAAGTCGAAACAAGATTTGTTGGTTTCCGGTACAAAAGTCGCAGGGAGTCGCGCAGGGTCGTATTCAATTGGAGGCAATAAATTTTGCACTTTCAAATAAGCTCAACCCCTACAGTTAATGGAAGATTGTTGACGTGAACGTTCCATAAAATAAAAACAATGTCTTTTGTCGTAAATTGGTGCAAAAACACAAAGCCAGGACATAACCTACAGTTTAAAATTAGAAACCCATTACATTTTTTTATTTTTTATATCCACGTAATTCTAAATGTATTTCAAATGGCAAGTACAACTGAATCATCGAAAGAAAAGGATGTCGCTCACGCTCGGGAGGAATATCTAAATTCACAAGGGGTTGGTTATTAAGAACCCACTGTTTACTCCAATTTTATGTGTTTTTATTTTTTTATTTAGTCGTCCACTATATTGATTTTAAAAATTACTATCGGGCCGGTTGGTGTGTGTCCCATATAGGAAAATACGATTGGGTTAGGCGTGGACCAGATATGGTTGAACTACCGAATGATAACATCGGGCCTGGCTTGACAAAGAACCTTGGACCAAAGACGTGCCAGAGTTGGCCTAGTGACTACCGAACGGCATGGCCTAGAGATCTAGACCATTGCATTCGGGAGGACGCTGGTTCGATTCCGGGTCCGTTGCCTTGGTCCAAGTTTTTCTGTGGTTTCCTTGGATCACTTGGGCAAATGCTGAGGCAGTTATATTCCATAGATAATCTTTCAGTCTCTTCTGTCTTCATTTCGTCCGTCTCATCTTTCTCACCCGAACCACCACCCACCCATTTCCACGATTCCTGAAAGCAGGCTGAAGAGGGCCTTCCGCCCTACCTTCCGGCATAGTCCGGAGGGACTGCCCGCCCACCAGCATTA
>NW_020439076.1:378717-392731 GCF_000699045.2 Agrilus planipennis
AAATAATATTATATAATTCAAATAAATCTCCGGTCAATGTAAGCTGGCCCAAGATTAATCATCCGAAGGTAATATAGCCAACTTTGGTCGAGGTCTGGGACATAAAAACTGCCCATTCTTGGTAGACCAATTGTATGCCTAACTTGGTCCAACCTTGGATGAACTCCGTTCAGCCTAAGTTGGCAACCCAATATTGGATCAAAGTTCACTCGATCCTCAACTCTGGCAGTTCCTACATGGGCTGATATCTTAACTGTAATAAGAACTCAATTCAAATCATTTACCTTAATACAGAATTTCCGTCGTCAATGCGCATCTGTAGGTATTACAGTCTGAAGGGCCACGTGTCGTTGGTCTAGCAGTACCTACCGAATTGGTAAATTTTAAAGTAGATTTGGGTTTTAATGTCAAAGCACTACCATAATTAGATCGGTAAAACCGAAAATAGTCACAAACGAAGAATGAATTTAAAAACATATTTTTATAGACCACTTATAAAAATCTGTAACCGATCTTTAAAAGTTCCTTACCTATTATCACCGACAATGTAAATTACTCTAATTTATACACGGTTTACTAACGAAAATTATCTACAGTGATTTTCTTAGTGTATGTTACCGGAAATGTATGAAATCCATCATTGTATACAATTCCTAGGAAATGTATCTAAAATATGAAATAAATTATATTAGACACATTTCCTAGGAAATCTATGCATTTCCTAAATAGCAATCGGAAATGTATTACAGGTAATACTAAATAGGCAATAATACGGCAGGTTGTTTGGAGATGTACCTTTATCCAAAGGTAACGTCATTGTTTCGTTAGGGAGATTTATGATAGACTGGTATTAGAATAATGTGACGAGGTTATCTTTGTTTCAGCAAACACGATGACCTTGTATTTTTAATGTTGTAGAGCAGATAATGCCGATCATTTTCATATAGATATGTTGGGCGCAGAGATCATAATGAAGCATACTTTTCGAAAACGTTATTCAAACACATCAGCCCGGCTCCGGCGGGCAGAGCCATTAAAAAAACTCCAATCTGTCATAAATCTACCTACTAACCATACAATAACGTCACTAATGCATATACATCAGGCGATTACACAAGGAGCGCATAAACACAAATAACCCCGATTCTCAGTTTACTAAAGTTTTTTATTCATTTTATTCACAGAAACCATTAGTTTGATACATTTCCTAGTACAATATCGGAATTTCATACAATTCCTAGGAAATGTATACAATTCCTAGATTTCATACATTTCCGGGAACATATACGAGGGTGGATTGATAAGTTTCCGGCCTAACCAAGAGATGACGCCACTAGGCCTACCTTGAGGTGACATTCTATAGTACCATCCTTGGATAGCTTGTAGCTATAGTTTCAGCCCGATCTCCTTGCTAGTGTAGGTTTGACAGCACGCTGAACAAGACGCCTCTGTGGTTTTCGTAAAAATGGAAAAGCAGGAAAATCGTGCTGTCATCAAATACTTTTATTTGAAGGGGTTAACGCCGAAGGAAATTAAAAAAGAGATGGACTCAACACTGGGGACATCCTCCCCGTCATATTCAACCGTTAAGCAGTGGGTTTCCGAGTTTAAAAAGGGTCGTGTGAGCACCTCTGATGGGCCTCGCTCAGGACGCCCCGTTGAGGTCACAACTCCAGATATGATCGAAAAAATTCATCAAATAGTGCTGGGAGACCGCAGATTGAAAGTGCGTGAGATAGCTGAGACCTGTAAGATGTCATATGAACGTGTGCAACATATTTTGCACCAACATTTGCATATGGAAAAGCTCTGTGCAAGATGGGTGCCGCGTTTACTAACAGTCGACCAAAAATTGATTCGAAAAAACATTTCTACCGCAAATTTGTCATTGTATAAGCGTAATCCAAGCGAATTTTTGCGTCGATTCGTAACCGTTGACGAAACGTGGGTCCACCACTACACTCCTGAAACCAAAGAACAGTCTAAACAGTGGATTGGACCAGGGAAACCAACTCCAAAGAAGGCAAAAACAATTTTTTCGACGAACAAGGTTATGGCTACTGTTTTTTGGGATGCAAGAGGTATTATATACATTGATTACCTTGCAAAGGGTAATACTATCACTGGTCAATACTACGCAGACTTATTGCAACGTTTGAGCCACGAGGTGAAAATTAAACGACCTCATCTGGCGAAGAAAAAAATCTTGTTTCATCACGATAACGCACCAGCGCACACGTCAATCGTTGCGACGGCTAAAAT
Source organism: Agrilus planipennis (assembly GCF_000699045.2). NCBI lineage: Eukaryota > Metazoa > Arthropoda > Insecta > Coleoptera > Buprestidae > Agrilus > Agrilus planipennis. The sequence goes on from NW_020439076.1 coordinate 380,980, forward strand.
CAACGATCTAAAGTTTGAATTGATGCCGCACCCTCCTTACTCTCCAGACCTAGCCCCGAGTGACTATTTTCTGTTCCCTAATCTCAAAAAATGGCTTGGCGGTAAGAGATTTGCGGACAATGAAGAAGTAATCGAAGCTGTAAATGGTTATTTTGAGGAGCTTGACGAATCAGTCTATAGAGATGGCATTAATAGACTGGAACACCGCTATGAGAAATGTATCAGCCTTGGAGGAGATTATGTTGAGAAATAAAAAAAAAAAAATTTTAAAAACCTTGTTTTTCTTGGTCAGGCCGGAAACTTATCAATCCACCCTCGTATATTACGATTTGTAGTTGATGCTTTGGTAGAATGTACATGAGCTACGTTTGTCATAAAAAAATTCAATCGCCGAAAAGTAATGACTAAAAGAAGAAGAACGTTATAATCGAAATCAGTGTAAATAAATGAAATAAATGCAGTGTATTTTATTCTTCGTCTCTGTACAATCGTATGAGTGTTAACTGTTAACCCAGAAAAATGAAAAAGAAGAGAGACAAGAAAGAGACGACGTTACGGGATGTAAAACTAGAAATGGCTTCTGTTTTGTTTCAGTTATGGAACAGTGGTTGGAATTGGAGTTGGGATAACAAGAGACTGTTCAACGTTAATGGTAGCACAGTATTTTAAAAGGCGACGAGAATTCGTTGAAATTTTCATCGTTTCTGGTAGTGGACTCGGAATAGCTATCATGTCATATGTGATCAAAAGCACAATTGGGTAATTTTCTTATTTGAGAAGCACCACACTATTCTTTCTAACTACCCATCGCATTACATTGGTTCAGTGTAATGTTTCGCATGATGATCTCGAAATTGACTTATTATATTTCATTGAAAACTTCAGTTGTAACATTTAGAGCGTCTGATGCAGTTGGCCTAGAACAACATTAATTTTTAATTATTTTATGAAGAGGCATCAGATATTTATACAGTAGAATTTTAATAAATTAAACCTCGATCACGTAATAACCTCTATAAATTCATAAAATTTTGTGTTCCCTTCCCCTCGGACTCCAAAACCTATATTACTTAAAATAAAAACCCTCTATAACTTAAACGAATAATTTGGGCATCGCACCTCAGTAAGCACTGAAAAGTGGTTTAATCGGAAGAAAATCTTCTATGTAAAAAACGAAGAATTTCTGCATTTCCTAATTTAGAACAATGCTTGTTGTTTACTTGGTTTAGACATAAAAACATTAGTAAAGTTTGCTAAAAGAGTAAGAGGTCTTAAGCTTATCGAGGTTCTACTGTATCTATTACTCTAATTCTTCGACATCAGTATAAAGGCTGCTTGAACTCGTACCTCCACGCTGACCCAATCTTCTTGTACTAATTTCAACGCAATTACTCCAAAACGATTGAAGTCAGAACACTCTAAATAAATTTAAATTCCAAGTGATTTTCAAAATTTATCTGCTTAATTTTAATAAACAATAGTCCAGTAAAACTACATGATGATGTCATAGAAGGGGTGCAAAAAAAGTACTAATAGGCTGTTTCTTCAGGGTGGATGAAGGACTATCTCCCGAGTATCAAGCCAAAAAGTCACACTTGAAACCCGTCGGGGTAGTTTCCTATTTATTTTCGTTTTTTGAAAAAAAAATTCCGACGTGCACACTAATATTCTCTACAACTGTGCATTATAATTTTTATATTTTACGCTCCAGTGTCTATTTATATGAAGGAAATGCTGTAAGTATTTATATTTATTACCCCTTCGGGGTTTTACACAATGGGGATGCTTTTTTTTTGTTTTACTTATACTTAATAAAACTCACTACTGTTTTTCTTTATGATTAATTTGTTTAATTTTGATATTAACTAGTACCTATTAATAAATAAATGTGGCATTTTTTTCATACCTGTAATGGACACTGGAACGTAAAATATAAAAGTTATAATAAAATTTTATAAGGGAAAATAATAGAGAATATTAGTGTGTACATGCCGGAAAATGAAATTTCCAAGAATAATATAAATAGGAAACCACCCCTATTTCAATACCATCCCAACGGATTTCGAGTGTGATTTTTTGGCTCCATACGCAAGAGACAGCTCTTCATCGACCCTGAAAAGATCAGCAATTTTTTTTTCGAAACTGGTCTATAAATACACATTTAAGAGTGTTAATAGAATAACACCAAATATATAGATAAGGATTATAATTACTTTTTTAAGTCACAGCCTCTTTGTTTCCTACAAACTATCTGACTTAATTTCAATTTTGTTTATATAATTTTTGATTATTTAGACCTATTTTAAATATGAATTTCCTTACCAAAAGGAAAGAATAACTTTCTGGTTAATTGGTTTTTCATCAGTACATTAGGGGTCGATTATACAATACGCTCACAAATAACGGGGAGGAAGGGGGCATTGCTTAGCGAAACGAGATATGACAAGGTGAAGGAGGAGTTAAGTAAATGTAATGTTCGCAGTTCATCAGTTTTATTTAAATTTTTTTCTTAACTTGGCAGATTTTAAAACTTTTCATTACATTAGAAAGTCATTCTCAATTATTGAAAGTCTATAAACAAACATATGGATAGTCAAAAATTAATGTTTCAGACTAATTTTAATCTCAAGAAATCATTTATAGAAGGGGTGGAGTAGCTTTTGTGATGTAATGTTTGTTACGAGGGTCGCTGAAAGTGTAACTTAACGTAACGATGAAGCAGAAAGGATAGTCTAAAAAGGTAAAATTATGGGTGACGTATTTTATGGACGGCCCCTTATATAGAACAAAAAAATCAATTAAATGTGGTGGAGGTGATGGGCGTCATATTCATTAAAACGATACAAAAGATAACGTAATTTTTTGGCATTAAAATCAATGTTTAAATATGAAGCAGTTCACCAAAATTGATTAACGGTTTAGGAGAAAATCGAGAACACATTTACGTAATAGTCATACAGAGAAGTTTCCTTGTAGAAATAATATCTTTTAGTATAGCAGCTATACTATGTAATTATATAAGATACAGTAGAACCTCTTTAAGTCGAACTTCGGTAAGTGGAAAACCTCCAAAACTCTAAAAAATGTTTTGTTCCCTTCCCTTCAAGCTCCAAAACCTCCATTACTCGAAGTTTCTACTCTCTATTAGTCGAAATAGTCATCGAGTCCATGCAAGCCATTTTGGTACATATTTTCCCTCTATAACTCGAAAAATTAAATTGGACCTCTCTATCTCGAACATAGCAATGTTTTATTTTACAACCTTTAGAACTCGATAATTTGAGACATATTACGTCTATAGTTCGAAGAAAACTAAGTTATCGACTTTAAGGATTTGTCGAAAATGTAAGTACACCAAATGTTAACCTCTACAAGTCGAATCAAAGTCCGCCTAAGTCACATTCCTTCATAAGTCGAAAACTCTATAACTCGAATTTTTTGGTGTCTCCCTTGATGTTCGTGTTATAGAGGTTCTACTGTATATATATCTTTTAGATATTTTTGTGTCCTTACTAATAAATCCTTCAGGTTACGTTAAATAATTCAAAATTAAATGGTAAGTACCTAACCAAAAGGTAACACTTTCGTCTGATTGTAGAGCCCTTGGTTGGCGTCTTGGTTTACAAGCAGTGACGGGAGCCCTGTCGATGACCTTCATTCTGGGGACATTCTACAGATCCGCGTCCCTCTATCATCCACAACGAAGGGCAATATTACACATTAAAAATCAAAAACGTAAAATAAAAGACAAGAACAAAATTGAAGACAAAATACCCTTCTTCGATTTTAGCACGCTTAAAAGCAAGACTGTTCGAATTCTTCTCGTATCCACGGGTATTAGCGCGTTCGGTATCAACACACCCATATTTTACTTGTCATATCAAGCGGAAGCCGAAGGACTGGGCGATTCCACAGTACTTCTTCAGGTAACATATTTATAACTTTTCGAATCATGCATAACGAACTACAGCAGAAGATAGGGAGATCCTAACGGGGGCGGATCATGAATTTGTGGGATCCTGGGCTAATACTACTTAAGGCCCTACCTTATTAATCAACTAATTACCATTTTGTCAAAAAACGGTTGTTTCTAATGATGTAGGCATATAGTATAGATAAAAATTGGACAATAAAATATTTTTAACACAATTCTAACAATAACAAAGTCAATTTATCACTTTGACGACGGGGAATTCCCCTCTCCGTTCGATAAACGCGCACACGGGTTGATTGATCGCAGGTTGCCAACCTAATAATTGGATTTTTTTATTGCAAAAATGTCTTTTCATCACAACATCATCAATGGAGGTTGGGGGTCTTTTGTATCCACTAGGCCCTGGGTTGCAGCCCAAAAAGCCTTTCAGTAGATTCGCCCCTGAATCGTGAATTCTTTTTGAAGAAGAAGCATGATCTCTTAAGTATAATTCCATGCAGTTAGTCCAAATATAGCAAAAATGTCGCCTATCACATTACAATTTTGAAAAATCCTACAGAATAATTAAAAAACTAGCATTTTTTGATATAATTGGCAAACTGAATATCTTAGAATCCAAAAGTTATAGAATTAGAGTTTTGCATAAAAGAAGTGTGGAAATTAATGAATCTGCTCCGACGACCTTTTTAGGTCACTGAGTTAGAAGTCTTTATCATATCGTTTCTTTTTTCCCTTCATTCATCTTTCTTTCAATGCAGATTAGTGATCTGAATCCACAACTTAGTTTCTAGCATAACTAGTAGTAAATAGAAAGGTGTCAAAATAAAATATCGGAATGATATATCTTCTAAATTGTCCATATTTTTATAATAATTAAATGTTAGATCAAATAACGTCCTTAATACTTTTACTGATTTTGCTTTAGCAAACTTCTAACGTTAGGTATTCTGAAGTAAACTATCTTGAGACATAATTTTTGGAATATACTATTTATGCCAATGTTTTAACTTTTGAATTTGTCGACATTCTGATTAAATTAGTTATGTTTAAGACAACTGGATGCTCTCTTATTATGATACAGTAAAAGTTCCTTATTCACGGTTTCCTTATTCGCATTTTCATTATTCGCGGATGAAAAAATTGCAACCCAGAAATGTGGGTTTCTGTTCTAAACATTCTGATTTAACGTTGCGAGATAAATATCTGATTTTTGGTATGGTAACAGACAAAGGTTTACAGTAACTCTGCATGTTTTTAGTTTTCAATATTACGGTTATTAACAGCTTTTACAAGTGCTTAAAGTTGATGATTCTTGTAGGACACGTATTTTCAATAGAAATTAAGAAATCAAAAAATGACCTTCGACAGACTTTAGAACAAAGCTTTATCTATCTTACTACAAAATTTCAAACCTCTGTTTCAAACATTAAACTCATGATATCTAGAACCGATAAGCATGTTTATACTCTACTGCGCGTGTACTACTGAAACCCCTTAACGTATCGGCATCTTTTGACTATGTGCTGTTGGTACGTGCCGAGGCAGCTTTTATAAAAGATGTAACCGAGTGGACCAATTTGAAAATTCAAAACAAGGAAAAATCACTAAATATTTTAAACTCTTGCCTGAAGCTGACTATAACGATTAATTTTAATTGAGAATTTATCAATACATTGATTTTATTTTGATACATATTGGTTTTATTTTGGAACCTTAGAATGCATCCCCTATGATTCCATGCTAATTACCATTCCATATCCACGGTTTCTGTATTCGCGGCATATTTATGGAACGTATACCCCGAGAGTAAAGAGCTTTTACTGTACGTATTTTTTATTGCATTTTTGGGTGACAACATTTCTTTTTATAGATGTATTTGGGTTTAGCGTGGACCCTTGGTTGCGTTGTGTTCAGTACTCTCGTCCTTCACAATTCAACTGAATGTCGCATCGCAAGACAATATTTGTGCCAGGCGGCAGTATTCATGTGTGGGCTTTCCATTTTAGCATTTACGGTTGTTAGTGGTAATTACCATGCATACGTGATGTTCGCATGGATTTATGGTAATTATTTTTTAATATTCTTAATTGTTTATTGAATTTGGGAAAGAGTAAGTTTTGAATAATTCCATTCGAAATATTTTTTTTTCTCCTGTTTAAAATGAATACATTCTGTTTCCTGGTGGCGAGGTCAATGTACTTTTAATAACAGTGGCTAAATTACAAACATTCGTATTGGTTCGTACAATTTATTTCGATGACGTGAACGTAATCTTTCAATAATTCCACAGTATCTGATTTTTTATTTCGTAAAAAATAATAATTTGGTTCCAGGCATTTTTTGCGGAGGCTATCATTACTCCTTAAAAATGTACACATACGAAAGGGTTCGAGCAAGAAATTTTGCAAGAACATGGGGATTCGTGCAGTGCTCCCAAGCAATTCCCATAGTTTTAGGGGTTCCATTTTCAGGTAAGTCAGAAAATTTTGGTCACAACAATATAGATCTAACGGAGCCCATCTGTTTTGCGAAACTTATTGTGTGTATACTTGATATTTGTATAATGTAAATGTCGAAGTCACAAAAACAATTTTGGTTTTACTCGAAGATTGAAAATTAACAATCAAGCAGAATAATTATTTTTATGATGATATCAAGGGCGTGTTCCGAATTATAACCCAGCATACTGACCAGTGCTGATGACGTCATAAATCGACGCCATACTGTTAATTCGTTCCGAAATATTCTGGCCAGTGCGTTTACGTCAAATTGACGCCATATTGAGAAGAGTGTTTGAACTCGTTTACAACAATTTTGCTTCAAAAGTTATAATGTTTCAGTAACGGTAATGTTATTATTTTCTCTAAAAATACAGGAAAAATTTTAGAGGAGGTGTCTCACCATATATATAAAATCCACCTCCTCGAGAATGAAACATCTCTAATTTTTAGTGTAGTGTTAGGTAGAAACATTTAGCAAACAAACAATCGGACCGTTGCATCGCGCAACGTATTGTATCTCTAAAAAGAAAGGTAGGAGAACAGAAATTGGTGCAATTAAATTATTCCTATGTAATCAGTACAAGCAAGGTTTTTTTTTATCTTTAAACATCCAGGACAATTTTCAGAGGAGGGGGTCTCATCATTTGTTCAATCATTTTCCCCCGCCTTTAAAAAATGTATCAAATCAGAATTCAACACAGCTTACGTAATGCATGCTAAAACGTATGGAGGGTTTTATTTTTAAAGGGGACAAATTTTGAATTAGTAATGAGATCCCTTCAGATCCCTTCTTTCCTTGCAGGATATATGAATGAAAAGTGCGGTGAGAAAACAGGGTACTACTTTAGTTCGACATGCGCCCTCCTGGGTAGCATAACGTTGTTCTTTATCGATCTCCATCGTCGGAATATAGCGCGTCACAAGCATACGCGTGAAAATGGCACTCGCCACGTATGCATGAACGAAAACTGCCCCCAAAGACGCAGACTGTCGTTTTCGCAGGAGCCTGAGAATGAAGGCGGTGGCGCCACCTCCGGCACTCCTGCAGCTGCCGTAATTCTAAGCAAAGACCACGCGTCCAACCACCAGTCTGGCATCATCGACAACATGGTCTGTTCAAATGACAAACAGGAGCTTACATGCATCTCCGAGGAAGGAATAGCAGACATGGATCTGCCCGACAACCTCCTCGATGACCTGGACTACATTGGCGACTGCATCACTTCCTGCAATAAAGTCGAGAATTACCTCATGCTGAGCGAGTTTGAGAATAACCTTATAGCTGAATTGCCGGTCATTCTGGACCGGAAAGGGAGGAGATGGTCACTGGCGAGATCGAAGCTTGCCCCAGGGACGATCGAAGATCAAAATAATGCAGTAGTGAACGAGGACGATGATATTAGTAACGGGGTTGGAAAAACGACCCGGAAACCGTTTGCTAACCGCGTAATTACTGTTATCGACGAATCGTCCGTTTAAAAATGAGTCTGAATAGCGTAATAGTTGAATAAAAGTTCGAAAAGACTACCTCAACACCCACTGATTTATTGAATGTAGAGTCGTAGTCTTCGAATTCGAAGTAGAGGGATGAATTACCTTTTTATACAATTTCGGAAACATCTTTTACGAAGCTACTTGTTTATTTTCTTTATCAGTAGAAATGGTACTTTGGTCTTTCAGTGTTTCAATAAATATGCAACTAAAATTAATAAAATAGGAACAAATACGAACGCTAAAGGTTGCAAATCAGTATACTATTGCAAAGCTTAACAACCAGCCAGTTAATTTATAATTATTAACGAACCATGAATACTTCTAAAGTATAACGATGAAATTAAGTTTGTGAAGCAATAATTCCAGATAGAATGGGTACCTATTCCTATAAGGATTCAATTTTTCATTTTTAGATGAGAATGGCTAAATAAAAATTGGTACGATAAATCGAACATAATCGTAATCTAAAATTTAATCATACAAAAAAAATGACATTTTCTTACGAGGTACCTATTGATAATAGTTTCATGAAGTTATATCAAAGCTAATTGGTTGTTTTCACTTCTTATTCCTTGTCTTCTGTGTTCCATCGTATTCCGTGTTTAATTTCTTCCGATGTGGAAGTTGAAATTTACTTTATATACTTACATTCATTCTAAATACTATAAAACAAATCAAAGGAAAAATCAAACAAAGCATAAGAATGCTTTCATATATTTATTTACTTCAATTTTACATTTTATGGGTACATAATAAGCAATAATTTTGAATTTAGGTAAGTAATTCATCCCTTTATCGATCAGATATAACTCTGTGTATTATAAAATACCGTAAATCTGTTTTAGGGTATGAACTTTCCTATTTATTGTATGAAATGTTATTTCAATAAAAAGACATTAAAACTTAAAAAAAAATATCTATATTTAAAAAAAGGAGGATAAGTGGGAACGAAATAATTAAAAGGTAAGTAGGTATAAAATATAAAAAAAGTTCTGAAACATTAATTCTTATCGGTTTGATTTTTGATAATATTTATTATTACATGCTTAACAGTTAAATATGTATTTTTAGTTTTAAAACAAAAATTCAGAGGTTAAAAAATTGTTTAAAAAATAAAGATGTTTCAATTTTTGCTCCATAATCAAGTGATTGTAAGGAATGGTTTTGCACAAAACTAACAAAAATGATAATAGGATCTTAAAAATAACACTATAAAAACCTAAAATACTGAAACAGAAAAATTTAATCATGTATTTTGTAGTAGGTACATTATTATTCATATGTAACTTTGGATTAGTTTTTTTTTTCACTAATATTTGTAGTATCCTTAATACTTTATACAAATGGTTTATTTTTAGAATTTTTAATTTTCCTTTTATGCACAGTTGCATTTTTATTATTTTGAAATTACATAAACAGTCATTAATAAAATAACTGTTATATATGTATATTATAGTAAAACATTACATTCACAATCAAAACAATTTGAAAGAACAGGCTTTTATTGGGCTGTTTATGAAAAAAGGATTTCCTCACTAACTTAGAACGGAGGCAATATTTTTTTTGCTTGAATGAAATCAAATTTAGAAGTTCTCCCTTCTTAGTCCTTTAATATTTTCATTTTTAAATGAAAATCTAGTCAGCATACTTTGGAATTGTCAAATTAAGCATCTGCAAATAAACTTACTCCTGTAGACACTTTGCGGACATAACTTTTCGATCGTACCCCGTAAATTTATACTTCATATTTCCATATGTATGATTACATCCATAAATTAAGATCTACGGTTACTGTGTTTATCTAATCTATGGTGTTTATCCGTGCTTATCTATGGCTGTGTTGTAGTTATTAATCTATGGTTGTAGTTCATTTGTAGCATAGATTTTTGAAGTCATATGTCATAAATGAGTCAATTTTAGTCGTATGAAACTGACACCCTACATAAATAATTTGATTTAAATTTTATAAATAAATTGTACGTCGTTTGCGGCTTCTGAATAAGTAGCATAATTGTGCTTTCATTAGATTTGTTAGAAAAAAAGGAAAATTGTTTCGGATGCAGGTGGGAATGCAATGTAGATTTATTCAGAAACTACTGAAGGTATGATTTAAGTGATGCCATTCCATTGCACGTCATTTGTGCTTCAAAACTGAGCTATTATGGTAAGCAGAATTTGTCTTTATATTATTTATTGGTAATAATTGCATATAACACTTAATTTTTCGTTGATATTAATACGCCTGCACCATTGGGGAATCATTATCATAGTAATGCCAGTGGCAGTGATTGATAATGATGATATACAGTTGTATTACTCTCATTATTAAAAACTACTGGAGTATATTTTGTGAAAAACAGAAATATGGATAATCAAAATTCAAAAGCAATTTTTTTGAGTTAATTGTGATAATAATTTCGTGATGTGACGGTTGTGATTGAAAAATTGGTTACAGATTTTTGTTTCTGATCTAAGAGGTCTTAACACGATTCATTTAAATTACTTGTAAGTGTGGCTGGTGCCTAAAACTTCATTGGTAATAAAAACTTGTGTGGCCCTTGACATTTCTTACTTTTTAACATTTTATTTTGTTCTCTACTATACAGACTATATGACGAAGCATTTTGCAGGAACTTTACACAAACTTGGGGTACTGCACATTGGATGTCATCACTCTCATTAGTTCTCTTTCACTTTGGCAGTATCTCAAAAAGAAAAAGAAGCAGCAAGAAAGTCCCTTTTGATGTAGTTAGAACGGAAAACGTAGTATCATTCACTAGAGGAAGGATTTACATGATTGAGTAGACAATGCCTTTAGTGCACAAGGGGATGAAACAATCACAAAGGTAAGTGATAACAATTATTAAAATCAATTAGACTTTGGTTTAAAGTAAAGTGATCTATTAACTGGTTTATGAATGTACACAGGTAATTTACAACTTAAGTATCACAATAATAGAGTAGAAAGTATCATAATTTAGCACAATTTAACTTGCAAAATGAATTATTTGATTAGAAATTATAAAATTGATAAATGAAATATTGGTCACTTGATTACTTTGGGACTAGCAATGTAAATAGAATACTTAAACAAATTTCTTAGGATATATGTAAGTTAATCTGAAACTGATTAGAAATTATTGGTAAATTCATAAATCAGTAACATTCACTTTTTATTTTGAGGAATATGTTTAATTTGCATATGGCTGTCTTAACTTTCACCAGTGTATGTTGGGTTGACTAACCATATATTCGGTTTCTGCGAATTAAATTTTGTAATTTATGTGATTCTGTTCATCAGAGGTGACCTTTCATCAGTACGACAGGTCTGTATTTGAACTTTCTGTGCGGTGGTTGCTAAATACAATTAATATATTTGTTGCAAGTTAAATTTTAAAGTTTAAAGTTTTAATTTCTTAATAATTATGCTTAGGTGAATGTCTATACTGAATTATCAATATTAATCTTTAAAGACGACATAACATTTTTTATTAAAAAAATATTAAAAATATCCTAAAATTAAAAGAGAATAAAAAAGAATTCTTTTTAATGTTTCAGCAAGAGTTGTTTACATTCTAAAATAATTTATTAGCTTTTATTAAGAATAGGTATTAGATAAATAGATGTACATTTTAGAGATACATCTAGGTACTCTTGAGCAAAATAAATTAACCTTTTCTTGTCATCACATTTTTTGATCCTATAACTATGCAGCCTTGAAGAGTAAAAATTGCAAGTGTTATAACATGAATAGTTTTAAAAATTCAGCTGTAATTCAGTACATATTTTCACTCAAATACACAATAAAATTAAAGTACAATCA
>NW_020439076.1:393077-409817 GCF_000699045.2 Agrilus planipennis
AAACTGAAAATTTTCATAAATTTGAACATTTGTATTAGGAGAGCATAAGTCGCATGAGATCTTTTGACCAATTAAAACTTGAAAATTAAAATTTAATTTGTTCAACTATTTTTTAATCGGACCTCGTATATGTCGCGAACCTGAAAATTTTCATAAATTTGAACATTTGTATTAGGAGAGCATAAGTCGCATGAGATCTTTTGACCAATTAAAACTTGAAAATTAAAATTTAATTTGTTCAACTATTTTTTAATCGGACCTCGTATATGTCGCGAACCTGAAAATTTTCATAAATTTGAACATTTGTATTAGGAGAGCATAAGTCGCATGAGATCTTTTGACCAATTAAAACTTGAAAATTAAAATTTAATTTGTTCAACTATTTTTTAATCGGACCTCGTATATGTCGCGAACCTGAAAATTTTCATAAATTTGAACATTTGTATTAGGAGAGCATAAGTCGCATGAGATCTTTTTCTGAATTCGCGGTTTCAGCGCGGGATCGACTTTAATTTAGCTCCTAATGGTATGATGGCGCTAGTAATACCAAAATTAATATAATTTCTTTGCTTTTTAAACATATTAGTGGTCCATATGAGTTTATTTTTGTCTACGTATAAGGACTTTCAAGAAAACATACATGAAATTAAAACACAAAATTCATTTACTTATTTATTTATTTCATCACCAAAACAATGATAATACAATGATAATTCATTTATTATGTAGACACATAATTTACATTTATTACAACAAACATATTTATTACAAATATAGCATATTACATAACATACACAAAATATCCAACAAATAATGCATCATTCTAATTATTACATTTACTAGTTATTTACAAGCTGTTGAATTACCATTGAAGTACTACATTTGGGACAAAAATGCCCTCTAACTCTCTGTGGCCTCCACATCTCCCCTTATAGCCACCCTATCCGCCCAAATCAATATTAATTATGAACGTGGTAATAAGTATTTAATTTGGTTTTAACGTTTATGCCAAAAAATCAATTTAAAAAAGTTTTACCTATCAGTTTAAGCTACAATTACATATTTTTGGTAATTCAACAGTTTATACAATAAAAAACGAAATACCTGAAAAAGACAGACAAGAAAATAAATGAAATTTGCAAGAAAGTACAATGAAAAGTAAAAAAAACGATGTCTTCCTTCTTCTTAGGGAATACCTCATTATCTGAAAGCAAACAGTGCAAATTAACAGGACTAACGGCAAATACTAATAGGTTTGGTAGAGAAGATCGGACAGATTTCGCCAAGGCAAGCTGGGCAGTCGCCTATTGCTCCTATTCCAGATAACCCACTGTACCCTGTCTGAAAGGAAGTAACGCTAGAGTAGACTCGCGAAAAGTGTATAAGACACTTTTAAGATCAACTAAATAGCTAAGCCCAAGGGAAGTCGTTCGGGGAGGCCCTCCCTAATTCCACAAGGGTGAGAAGAAACACACACGATAACGAAACGTTGAATCATGTAGAACTCGTAGGGTAAATGCAAAGCAATTTATAGTAAGAATATGCAGTAAGCTAAGCGAAGAGGTAAGCAAGAGATATGTTAGACTCTCTACAAAAAAATGAACATGTTAGTACTAAGAACTACTTCAAAAAATAAAAACATCTAAAATCAAAAATGAATTCAAATAAAATAATCAACACAAAAGACATGCAAACTAAAAAATTAATTCAAATAAAAAACATGCAAAATGATAACTTGATTGAAATCGAATAAAAAGCACTCTAACTACGGAATCTTCTTGGTCTTCTCCACCGTTGATCTGAAACAGATAGGTTGGTAACAGATTAGTAACGAGCAATTATTATTAACTATGTTATGCACTCTTACCTTCATTAACTGCAGAATGTAACTCTCGAAAGTTTGCAAGTGCAACAGCAAACCGTATTCAGGAAGAACGATTCCATTGCAGATGATTCATTGTTTTAATGGGGTCCAAATAACTTCCAGTTGCTCTCAATCAACGATACAAAATTAACTGCATAACGCTGCAAGGTGAAGATGACAACAGCTAATCAGAAATGAAGAAATCCAGGGAAAGCGGGAGATACCATTGTACACACTGTTGTTTCGATGGCATCAGGATTTGTTGGCCAATCTGTAAAAATGGACAAAAAACACGAATTAATTAATTAGATTTTTTATTTTTTACACAACTATATGATGTTTTTTGTAACGTTTCGGTTTATTACTGCAGTAACACTCCAAAAGTCTGAAGATGGTTAAATAAACCGAAATGTTACAAAAACATATAGTTGTGTAATTGTTTGACCGCCACCCTGGAAAAACTGCATAATTTAATTAATTAAATTAAAATGCTATTAAAAGTAAAATGATATCTGTAGTTTTTAAATAATGCTGTTACCATTTTATTGTCATGAATCATTCCCTTAGCAATAGCAAAATCTGCCTCTGATTCCAGCGGAGAAGAGGTATTTAATGCTTCCTTCATCCAGGAGTGAAAAAGGACTGATATGAAGAATCGTTCGTACCACATGGCATCCAGAGTTTGTACAATGTTCCTGTAAAATAAAAGAGTGTTTAGATAAAATTAATTTCACTAGTAATTTGCAGTAAAAAGTTTATTCTACGTAAAAGTGAATTCGGTAAATTGAAACGAAAGACGTGAACAAACGTTCTCGCAAGCAAGAAGTAACTGACCACGAGAACCTGGCAATGTTCAGGCTGTCGTGAAATTGCGATTGCTACCACATGAAGCAGTGATGACGTAAATAATGTTACGCAGAAGCATCACATTGGGTTTCTGCGTCAGTTCGCGGCAAATTTTTCGTAATTGAACCAATAGCGTAGCGACTTTCACTTTAACTTTTATAAAATTGAAATTATGAATAATTTGCTTCGTGCAAGTTCCATCGCCTGACCAGAACTCTGAGAACAAAGTCGAGAGAGATAGTAAAAACTTAGATAAGATAGTATTAGATATGAAGAGGATGATAATCAGTTTTTTAATAGTTTGAATGTATTGTAAAATATCAGACAAACAAAGCCATGCTTTTGAAATGACGAAAAATCAAAAATATAGAACTAAATTTATTTCTAATTAAAATAAGTTAAAATAAATATATTACAATTTAATGTTAACTGATCTTTCCGTTGGTGGCAATATTATAACAAAAGGTTGCTTATGCAACGTAAGAGTAATTAAAAGATGGGATTTCAAAATTTAATTCGAAATTTTTAATAATTGAAATGGGGGCTTGTTAATTGTTAATGTAGAAAACAAAAACACAAACAAGATATCTTTGTTAGTTACAGTATCTAAAAGCTTCATCAATTCAATTTTTGTTAATAGTTGTTTGTAAGTTGATATGTTAAAATAATATTGGATGACCCCATCAGTTTCGAATTTCGTACATGATTAAATACGTGTTTTTAATTTTCAATATATCCAAACCGAAGGGTATTACATGTGGGTGGAAATTAATCCATACATCTGACAAATACATAAACACACAACCGAAACATGGTACATCAATTCGGGCAATTAATTAATTTCGTAACATAAACATCCACTAAGAAATGATTATTGGTATTTCATCCCTAAGCAGATATAAAATCGTAAAATGGTAAAACTACCATATACAAAATGGAATTACAAACACGAAGATTCGTAATAGACCACATTGGAAAGTAATGAAAGGTGTTAATTTTTTTTTAAATTACTATGGGGTGAAATTTTATACGGTGCGGCAATTCTGTCGTTGTTGAAGAAGATTATGAAAATTGGTACATAAACCGTATAGTACAACTGTAAAACTTTAATCTTCGTTACATGTGATTTGTTAAAAATTAAGCAAAAAAACTAGTGTTCCCCTTTTCCTTAATCTTTTGTTTTTATACTATAGTCATAGTAATATTAGTTAATCAATCAGTCAATCAATAATTACAATAATGCTTTACAATTCGTTTTAAAGTTTTAGCTAGATACAATAACATTATCATGTAATAACGATTGCTGTTACGATTTTCCAAATGTCTAATTAATATTGTCACTTACAGGGGCGCAACAACGTTACAATTTGACTGGGTCAATGCATTGTATTGAGAGTTCGGCTGAGTTGAGATCGATTCATAACACTATGAATGACTAAAAAAAAAGATTATTTCGACGAGTTTGAACTATTTTGAGAACTTTTAAGTTACGTTATTACTTGAATCAACTAGAATTGACTGGGTGCCCAACCTAATCGAGCGGGTGCCCGGCCACCCGCGCACCCTCCCTTGTTACGCCGCTGGTCACTTACCTTTATAATGATGCCGTTTAAAACATTTCAGCAGATACAGATAATTTAGTGACATTTTTAATTACTAATACTAGTTAATATGCAATATTAATGTGAAAATTCATTTTCGATTTTCTATGTGACAACAGCAACAAAAATATTTTTCCTCATTAACCTGAAGAAGTTTGTAGTGGATAGAAAATCGGAAATGAATCTTCACATTAATATTAGATAATTTAGCCTCGCAATAGTAGACAAAATGTTAAAAAATAAGGATTACTGAAAGCACACGTGCTTTTATTTCAAGTAAACAACGGCAAAAATTTATTGTAACTAAACCCTTTAAAGAGGGAAATTTAAATTAAAGTTTCCTCGACCATTACTAATAAGGGGTGAACCACAATTATATATCCTCAAAAAAGTCGTTAGTAGATGGCACAAAGCCTAATAACTGCCATGACAGTCGCAAGTCAGGGCTTACCCACGATGCCCGTTTAACATACTCGTGATATAGGAATATATCGATTTGGTGACCCTTGTGCGTAAGGACAAAACATTTCACTTACCTATTTGAAGATTTTCAAATAAAATTTCAGTCGCTGGGAAATATCTGTTGGATATACATACAACATGCATAGAACCTATTGTCTGAATCTTTTTTATACGACATAATTCAAGATAATTCTCACATAGAACAAACAGAATAGCTCAAAACCCCAACGCCAAAACACGACACTGTAGTTGTCCGAAGTACTTTTCGGTAACAAAGTTACCTTCTTCAGGTTTACTTCAGTATTTATTTAACCGTTCTATGAATTATTAAGCAATTTTTGATAATTATTATTTGTATTATAAAACAAATGTGTTTTTTTTTAAATAAAAAAGTGTGTACAGGTAAAGAAACGAAATTCCATATGTAGTGGACAATACGTAAAATTAGCTGCTGTTTAATGATAGTAAGAAAAATTACTTGTTTACCATTTTAATAAAAACAAAAAGGTAGATGAATATTAATATCTGCAGAACATTAATTTGGAAAATTTAGCAAAAGAACTGATATTTACAAAAATAAATTACATCAGTTGCAAACTTAGTTAACGTAAAACACATTCCACAACGACCAACACTAATAACACTTAAGTGATAAAAAACCGTGGACGTACGTAGAATTATTTAATTATCGCGATTAACCACTTTTTAATTTTAAAACTTTTTTGTTTTAATGTGTCGTCTATAATTTTCTATTTTTGAATTAGTTTATGTTTTAATGTAATCTTTCATTTAAAATTTTAAGACCTTGTTGTTTAATGTTTAAATTCATAAACTAATATTATCTATTATTGGAATTTTGAATAAATTAATTTATACTATGCTTTCATTATAGTAATGAAATGTACGCACATAAACATATGTACTGTATACACAATGTGTGTATATAGGTACTCCACATGACCGCCTAGGCAATTTTACCATGTGGCTAGGTAGAAGGTGAATTTGCTAATTTGAAATTTATCTTCATAAAAAGTGATATTACGAAAATTCAATATAATGGTTTGTAATTTTTTTGTGGTGATTTCAAACTTCTTTTTCTTATTTCGAAAATGTGATCTATGAAGTTCATATAGACATAAATAATAACAAGAGATAATCATAAAAAATAAAGTACATATTGAATTAATTATTATTTGTTACTGGAAAGACATTTAAATGAAATTATTTGGCAGCTAAAATAATTTATATAAACAATTATATAACCAAATATTTTTAAAAGGAAAAATTTGATATACATATATATGTCTGTTCTGTACTTTTAAATATCAATTTCGTAAGCTTTCCTCTACAAGGAAATACCAGTTTTTATGAAGATAAAGGGTGGTATCAAATTAGAAAATGCATCCTGTACATAATAAAATAAAAATATATAAAAAGGTTAACTTATCTTTTTTATGCTGCGATTTTCCAAAATTGTCCAATTTGCGAAGAAGTAGATACTCCAAAATTGGAACCATTTTATTTTTTTTATGTTGCGACTAACCAAAATTGTCCAAATTACCAACAAGTAGGCACTCCAAAATTGCGACCATTTTCTTAGAAAATCATCTTGAGGCATTGTAGTTTTGGTTTAGAATATTTTTTCTGAAAAAGATAGAAAAACAATTCTTAAATTGGTATAAATTGTTATTATGTTTTAATTTACTCTCGATATCCTAACCGTTAATATTCACTTTTTTTTCAGGGTGGCGATTAAAATATATGTATATAACTAATAATAAATCATACTGCAGAATATTGTATGAATTAACATGAACAGAAGACAAATGTGAGCATTAAAACTTCGAAAACAAAAAACCATTAGTTATCTATTTTTTGAGCGCCGCCCTAAGAAAAAAAGTAAAATTGATTATGACTTAATTAATAACCAACAATTAATGACACAGTTTTTTGTATAATATCTATAAGATAGCGCAAAAATTCTTTCTCCAACGGTTGGCTCGTACTTAAGTCTGCAGGAAAAACACCACCCTCTTTGGCGCTTACATAATACTTCAATGGTACCATACAAATGTTAACGAGAGCAAGTATTAGGAAAATCAAAAAACTCGAAAGAAAGCTAAGTGACTCTTAACAACAAATCAAGAGCTTTACTATATTCAGAAAAATTAGAGATAGGCTACAACCACCTTGATAATGATATAGCTTTCAAACAATGAAAGACCTTTCAAATTTGGCTCGTCAATTTCCGACATTAGACAAACTACTTCATTCTCTTTGTAATTCAAACTTTAAAACATTTCAACAAAAATAGCCCATTAATTTTCAAAACAACTTTTTAATCCTTTTTATATCAAAACGAGTAAAATGTCATGTTCTCTCGGTCGACCGTTGAAGCATAGCATTTAAACAATGAAGTATAGCATTTAAATAATGATAGAGTTTTCAACTTTGGTTTGTCAATTTCCGAAATCAGCAACTACATATCGCAGAATAGGTAAACTAATTCATTCTTTTTGTAATTCAAACTTTAAAACATTTCAATTCATACTAGAAAAAAACAGCCTATTAACTTTTAAAACAAATTTTTAATCGCTTTTTATATCAAAGCGAGCAAAACGTCTTCGTCGACCGTTAAAGCATACGACTGTTAAAGAGAGCAAGTATTCGGAGAATGAAAGATAGAAAATTACGCTCGAACAAAAGCTAAAACTATTTTTAACTGCAGAAAAAGATTTATTTTATTTAAAAAATATAAAAATTGTCTACAACCACCTGGGTGGTGGTATACCATTCAAACAATGATAAGGTTTTCAACTTTGGTTCGTTAATTTCCGAAATCAGCCCCTACATATTCAATTCATACAAAAACAGCCCATTAATTTTCAAAACAAATTTTTAATCGTTTTTATATAAAAGCAAGTAAAATGTCTTCTTCTCTCAGTCGACCGTTTAAATATAGACGACTGTTAAAGAGAGCAAGTATTCGGAAAAGAAAATTGCGCTAAAACATAAGCCAAAACTATCCTTAACTGCAAAAACGATTTATTTTATTTAAAAAATTTAAAAATCGAGGACAATCACCTCGGTTATGGTATAGCAGACCTTTCAACTTTTGTTCGTTAGTTTCCGAAATTTGCCCCTATATATCACAGAATAGACAAACTAAAGCCAATACTACTCATGACAGCAAAAAGAGTTTTATTTGAGTTAAAAATTACAAAAATCGACCATAACCACCTTTATGATAGTATAGCATTCAAACAATGAAAGAGCTTTCAATTATGGTTTGTTAATTTCCAAAATTAGCCCCTACATATCACAGAAAAGACAAACTAATTCGTTCCCCTTGTAATTCAATCATTGAAACATTTCAATTTCTACCAAATAACCCATTAATTTACAAAAGAAATTTTTAATCGCATTTAATATCAAAACGAGTAAAATGTCTTGTTCAAGCATACGACTATTAAAAAAGCAAGTATTCGGAAATAGATGATAGAAAATTGCACTCGAACAAAACTAAAACTATTCTTAACAGGAAAGAGAGATTTATTACATTAAAAAAATATAAAAATCGGCTACAACCACCTCGATAATAGCATAGCTTTTAAACAGTGATAGAGCTATCAACTTTGGTTCGTTAATTTCTGAAATTAGCCCCTACATATTACAGAATAGGCAAACTAAAACATTTTCTTTGTAATTCACACTCTAAAACATTTCATTTCAAGCAAAAGCAACCTATTAGTTACAAAATAATGTTTCAATAGCTTTTTATATTAAAAACAAGCACAATGTCTTCTTCCCTCGGCCGACCGTTCAAACATAGACTGTTAAAGAGAGCAAGTATTCGGAAAAGAAAAGATAGAAAATGCGCTCGAACAAAAGCCAATACTACTCATAACAGCAAAAAGAGTTTTATTTGAGTTAAAAATTATAAAAATCGGCTATAACCACCTTTATGATGACATAGCATTCAAACAATGAAAGAGCTTTCAATTATGGTTTGTTAATTTCCAAAATTAGCCCCTACATATCACAGAAAAGACAAACTAATTCGTTCCCCTTGTAATTCAATCATTGAAACATTTCAATTTCTACCAAATAACCCATTAATTTACAAAAGAAATTTTTAATCGCATTTAATATCAAAACGAGTAAAATGTCTTGTTCAAGCATACGACTATTAAAAAAGCAAGTATTCGGAAATAGATGATAGAAAATTGCACTCGAACAAAACTAAAACTATTCTTAACAGGAAAGAGAGATTTATTACATTAAAAAAATATAAAAATCGGCTACAACCACCTCGATAATAGCATAGCTTTTAAACAGTGATAGAGCTATCAACTTTGGTTCGTTAATTTCTGAAATTAGCCCCTACATATTACAGAATAGGCAAACTAAAACATTTTCTTTGTANAAATGCATTATTTATACACAGATAACGTATTAATTTTCAAAATAATTATTTAATTACTATTCGCTCAAGCATAGGAGCCTTTCACGCAAGCAGAATTTTAGTTTAAATTCCACCTTGTCAGCAAAGGTAAGCAAAGCTTTTACCCTCTTACTCTACTAAGCTTACATAAACATTGATAGAAATAAAGAATTTATAAACTATAAAAGAATTTAATTTCCCTATTTCGATTTTTTCTGACTTAACTATAAAACGCCGCGTGATAGTGAATGAACAATATCAACTATTGTAGAAAATTCCTGAACATGCATTTCGCATTCGAGTGTAGGTGTACATGTATCAGGGTAGCTATATTTGTTCAATCAGAATCTACTTGGTATATTTTGCAGAAAAATCAAAAAACTAAATAAATATTGCAGACGTAATCACCATCCAGACCCCTCAGCCCCCCTATGCCATCAAAAATAAACAAAGCAAAGACATTCCCCACTCCCACCCCCTTGATGCTTACCCAATACTTGAATGGCCCCTTAGGTATAGGTAAATTGTTCAGAAAATTGTTACAATTATTATAATAATGCAAATATATTTTCCGATAGAAAATCACAAGCTAAGTACATATTTGTATTCAAATATTTTAATATTTATGTGTAAATAATTAAAAAAAGCATTATATTTGCATTTTTATACTTAGATATAACTCAAAATTATAAAATAATTTACCTTAACGAATGCATCACAGATCCAAGTGTTATATTCCAGCCACTTTTAAATGTCCAACACTAAATAATATGTTTACACAATAAAAACTACAACACTCGTAATCGTATCACACGGTATAACATTCTGAAATGTTGGTCAAAACCTACAATAACAGACAACTAATAAGAAGTTATCGTTTACTTACATTGACTTACATCATTTGGCGAGCCTGCGCCTTAGCCAAATGGAAATATTTTGAAAGTTATAAACACGTACAGGGCGTGAATAGAAAGGTGTCCCAGCAATTACGAATTTACTATTACAACTTAAATACTGACAATTACCACATTGATAAAGAACAAATTTAATAACAGGCTGGGGTTCCAGACTAAAATTAGTACTTAAATTCCTTATTTTAATTCTATTGGCACGTGGGCCAAGAAAGCAATTACTAAAAATTGAATATAAAATTTATGAACGAATTGATACTCAATCAGTACCTATCTAACCATTTTAAAAATCTCTAAGAACTCTAAAAACAAAGAGAAAGGGCTTCTAATTTTTCAAGTTATTTTCTCAAATCTCAAATAATTTTCTGCTCAGTTATAACTCTTGATAATTTATTAATATTATGATCTTTCAAAGGTAAATAAGTAAGCAAGTAGTAAATGAACATCAAGAAAATTAAGTATCTGTAGCAAACTACTGGATGCGGTACAGTTCTATAAATAGTTCAGTAATATATTTAATGAGTAAAGTAAAAATCGTGAACAATATACCTACATGACATTTTCTGAATCTTTAAAAGAAAAACTTTATTTGTACAAATTATGCAACTAGATTTTCTTTTGAAAATGCAAGTGTGTCATTTTATTTGATCAATGACATTAACATGCATTTCACCTTTTTAGATGCCTTTTAAAAATACAAATGGCCGAAGAAATGAATAATTAGCGTTAAAATAAATACAAATAAGTGAAATTTCTCCAGGTGTGTTCAAAAACAGAGGGCTTTGGTGGAATACGTTTTCAAAGTTCCAGGAAACAATTTATAATTAAGTATTATGCCATAAATGAGCGCCAAAATATGAATTCTTCCCAATTTCAAAAAAAAAAATAGTTGGAATTGCTTCACTCTAGCACACTACTTCAATCCTAATACATAAAATACAGCAGCTTTCATTTTAAAATTCCAAAAAGTAGATAAACTTTGCTTTCGCCATAAATGTATGCGAAAAATTAGTTTTATTACTCTTCCCAAAGTCATGCGTAATAGGATTTATAGAGTAGGTAACACAGATTTTGCGATAATTATTACCTCAAGTGAATTTTCAAATATATTGTACTTATCTACCAAAAAGTGTTCCATTAAACTATTTCTAATCAAAATTCTTGATTCTATCAGGTTTTTGGTAGCAAAACTATTAATTCTAACAAATGTTTTATACATACAAAGTTTCGGAATCATCTATTAACGTTAAACATTGTAGGTTTTTGGAAAAGTTCTAGACTGTTACGAATCACGGATTTTTCTGGTCAACCAAATCGAAACATAAAATGCATATTTTAACGTATACGTATACGTAAATAAGGAAAAAATATGATTGCCATTTTGGCATTTTTAAAAAGCCTAAAGTTTATAGATTATCATCTATTTCCCAAAATTTCTAGATACATATTTTCACGTGTACCTATATTTTAGTCGATTTTCCAGAATAGGATGATACAACTCTTGATTGAAGCAATTTTTAACAAAACGACTTTCAATTTAATTAAAATTAATTTTTAAAATATCATGTGCGAAAAACGACTTTAATTAGTAGTTAAGACTGTTTCAGCTAATTTATTTTAAATGTAACATAAAAAGCACCATGTTTTAACTTGAAGGGAAAAGATTCTGTATTTCTAAAGGAAAAAAACTTCACGATAATTATGTGTGTAAAAAATTACAAGATGATAGCAAAGTTAATTAATTATTATTTTGATTAATAATCAATTTATTAATTGTACTTATCATTGCATTTTTAAATGAAAATATTCAGTTGTTCAAATGCCTATTCCCACATATATTTTCATATAATTTTTCTTTGTCCTAATATTTCTATTGACATTATATTATGTTTGCAGAGTATTCTGCAAACGATATGAGTCAATACGCCCAGCAAAAAACTCAAGAGATAACGACACGAAAGCAAAAGCATTCCAGTATATTACGAAATAAATAGCAGATGGTATCATACCTGTCTCCTTTCCTCCCTACCGCAATGAAGAATAAACGACAAGCAAACATCATAATAGGCACGGATTTAGAAAAATATTTCGACCATTATATTCACATAGAATCATCATACAGTTGTTTAAATCAAAGGAATATTAGACTTAAAAGTACTTTATTTATTTAAAAAACCATAGCTGACTGATTTGGTTAAATAAATAGAGTACTATTAACCCCAATATTGCTTTGATTTAAACAACTGAATACGAAATAGGTGAAGAATGGTCACTACAATTATTGTATAAATTTTTACTAGGTTAATTTTACTTTTCCGAAATCATTTGTAAATATTACGAAAACAGTTAAAATCGTACTTTAATTTTGTTGCATATTTGTGTAAATATTAAAAATTCCAAAGTGTTTCGTATAGTATTAATATAAATGACGAGTTATCAACGTAAACTAAAAAAAAATATCTACAACAAAAATCTACCTTACGTAAACATAGTGTACGTTTTACAACATTGCACCCCGTCTAAAGATTGCATTTCAAAATATTTCAAGTTTTGTATTATTTACGTTTAAATATCATATTAATACATATACTTCCTTTACGTCTATTTTTGTTCAAATTTTATTATCCCAAAATTACAGTCCAGCTTCATTGTGCTATATTTTCCGCAAAAAGCCTTAATACGTAATAAGTAATAAGATAAATTGAAAACGATATCGACATTTTTATAATTTAATAAAATTATTAATGCCTAACAATCTAACTTTGAAAACGATGCAAGTTATAACATCTGCTTTTTTCAAAATAATANACCTGCAATGTTCAGTTTCAGAAATTTCTAAGATTTAGGTTCAAAACATAAGGTTAAAAGTTAATTTTTCCTTGTCTTCAACAAACAAAAGAATAAGATGCAAGTTGTAAAACTTATAATTTTTCTATCAGGAATTTTAGTTTTAGTTTTGAAAGGACGGTAGAAAGTAGTTACAAAAAATCTACCCATATATTTTATCATCCGTCCCTACAAGTAAAACAATCAAAATTTGGCAAAATTTTAAATAATATGCACGTTATAAAACCTGTAAAGTCCAAACAAAGGCACTGTATCGCCATCAGGTGGCTTTTTTCTGCCCCTAAAATATTTAATACCCACTACCTATCAAATTGAAATGCTTTAGGTTCAAAAGGGAGAGTAAACAGCCCTTACAAAAAATCTGGCTTTACATATTCTGTTTATCAAAATCTGACAAACGAATTTTAAAAAATTTAGAAGTTACAACACCTGTAACTTGTAATTTTAAGAAATTGCAAAACTTCAGCTTTAAAATAGAGGGTGAAGGGTACAGTCACAAAAAATTTGACTTTATACATTTCGTTCACGTCCTTCACAAACAAAATTATCAAAATCTGACAAACTAATTTTAAAAAATATAGAAGTTATAACACCTGTACTTTGTACTTTCAAAAATTGCAAAATTTCAGCTTCCAAACGGAGAGTAAAGGGTTTAGTTATAAAAAATATGACTTCATACATTTTGTCCCCGTCCTTCACAAGCAAAATTATCAAAATCTTACAACCAAAATTTTGAACAATGCAGTAGTTATAATACTTGCAAGTTGTACTTTCAAAAATTGTAATATTTCAGTTTCAAAACGAAGGGTAAAGGGTACAGTTACAAAAAATCTGACTTCATACATTTCGTTCACGCCCTTTATAAACACAATTATCAAAACCTGACAAATGAATTTTAAAAAGTATAAAACTTACAACACCTGTAATTTTTACATTCAGAAATTGCAAAATTTCAACTTTAAAAGCGGAGGGTAGGGAGTATAGCCACAAAAAAACTAACTATAAGTTTTGTCCACGTCTTTTACAAACTAATTGTCAATATTCGACAAATGAATTTTGAAAAATATGCAATGTTTATTTGAAATGTACAAATGTAGGCAGTGTAGCGCCATCTACTGGCTGTTTGCTATGTTTGAAATTATGAAAATATTACAATATTGAAAATAATATCTGTTTCTCTTCAAGCTAACGTGTAATGTTGGTGGTAGCATTAACAAAGCAGAACACTAGCATTTTAAAATCTGCGTTCCTTCAATTTCGATTTTTTTATAAAGAAAAATATGTGCATTAATACTGAATATAACATTAAAGTCACTATCAATTTCGATTTTCAATAAAAATTAGAAGATATTCTCTTTTTAAAATGACGTTTTAATTTTATACACGTCTTTACATAAAATGGAGAAAATAATGAAAGAACATTTCATAACTTATTAAATAAATAATTCCACTTTCATATGTAATTTAAGTAAAATAATTTAACGTATGATATACCTAATTGTTCTGTGTATGACTTTTGTATTTTATTATCTCTTGAACAAACATTTTGAATAATATGCGAGTTTTAACACCTGTATTTTTTTAACCATTTGAAATTACATTACCCTTATCGTCGTTTTTAATAATAATTTTTAATAAAATCAATAGCCTACACTAATGATATTTTTGTAGGAAATTTCTTGCTCTATAGAAATGACCCCATCCATTACTTTCCTATCTAGAGTAGTTTTCCGATAGAAGTAACAAACAACAAGTACATGTGAATTGAGTTTTCCCAGAAATTTTTCCTAACTTTTAGTTTTTTTACTACCGCATTCAATGTTTATTAAAGGTGAAGAGCTACAATTTTTTTAATCTAAACAGGTCCATATCTAAACTTTCTATCGGCGTTTGGTTCACTATTTTATTTCTACCAATATTGTAATAAATAATAATAAATATCATTATTTTAAATTAAGGGGCTAACTTTTAAATTAGTCATTTGTTACAATTTATTAAATTCAGCGAACTTAATGTAACATTACTTTAAACTGAAAAAGAATATTATATAAAATGGGTTAATTATCTGTTGCTCTGATATTATTGATTCTACATTTTAAATAAATGAGTCCCAACCATACAAGATACATTTTTTTTTAGATTTTACACCTTTTCTGTGTTTCTTTTCATTTACTAACTATTAAGAAAAAAAATAGTATTCACTTACTCGGTTTCCTTGCCCAAGAAAAAACGTCAACAAGGCAATTATAATAAAGTTGATCCCACCCGCAAAATCAGTCAATTTATCGAACTGAAAGCTGGCAGCTATGGAAAAAAATATTAGCTGCATACTGACAGTCACTATTGCGCTAATGGCATAATGGTCAACATCAAGTATTTCCACTGCCATGATTTTATTTACTGTTTAACACGCCCACTGAAAAAAAAATGTATTTGACTTGACTTGACTAGGCAAATTTATAATAGAAAACCAAATAAAGCACTACTAAAAAAGGAAAATTAAAACAAGAATTGATTCGATATTGTAAGTTCCAAGTACCTATGGGCACACTTAGGTTCATTCAATCAAAAAGTTTTTTGTTGTTTTATTTGTGTTTTTAAATAATTTTTGAGCGATTTAAATTTCATAGTAGGTACATTTGGTAATTTTATTTGCCTTTTTAAAGAGGGATTAATAAAATGTTTTTGTTTTATTACGAGATACGAATAAGCATTATTTGATTGCCAAGGTTACACAGCATCTTAAAATCAATACATGTACCATGTTCCAAGCATTAGTTTTCTTTTTCGAAATTAATTAAAAAAAAATCATTGCTGATGCAATTTTACTGCTAACGTTTAAATTGCAGGGTATAAATAGACGTGTTTATAACATTTTGTAATTACATATAAAATGTGTAAAATCAGAAGAACACAGAAAACATGATCATACAGTTATGACGAAACACGTTGTTCAAATAGAAGCTCAAATAATGATTTGTTCCAGTTTCTAAAACTAGAAGTAAATTAAAAAATATCTACTTGTGGAAGAAGAACTCCTAGGTGTCCAAATAATATCCAATTAAACATATAAAAATAGCACAGTGAACAACCTTTGGGAGAAAAGTACAAAAATCTACATAACAACGCGATTAAATTGCGTACCCACCTCAAAAAAATAGTTTCTTTTTACAGAACCGTTTTTATTTCGATTACAATAGACACTTATACTTTAGATATTTTTGTAACACGGTTGTTTAACATTGTAAACAACTTACAAGCTCAACTTTAATAACAAACTATATGTGAACACGTTGTCGCATTAGTTAGCGCTTTCGAAATAACTGAACTCAACTGCGCGACGCTCTCGACGATAGGCGTTGCGACGTCGCGGAATAGCGACGAAAATGATTTTCGATTTGTTACCTCTTCTCTCCAAAAATTTCCATCCCGTAGGTACAGATATTTAGCACAGGCCCGTGTATTGACGAAGTTAACGTAAGGGTAAGGAGAATTAATAACTGGAATTCGTATCAAATTTACGGATTATACATACTTATACAGAACCTTAATTTTATTGAAAAAATCGGTTGTCTGTAAAGTCGGTTTACTGACGATAATTGAGCGTGACAACATCAGAAGAAAATACTGATGGAATGGTTTCATTTTTCAAAAGAAAATTTTAATTTTATTTGTTTGATAGATATTTTGTATGGATATAGAGAAGGAGGTAAATGGAAATGTATTATTGTATAGCAGCTGTCCACGCGGACGCATCGCTCACTC
>NW_020439076.1:410837-416112 GCF_000699045.2 Agrilus planipennis
AAGGAGGTAAATGGAAATGTATTATTGTATAGCAGCTGTCCACACGGACGCATCGCTCACTCAAGTAGGAGAGAGACAGATGTCGAACGCTGCCGAACGCGGAGGCCGATTGTGCCTCTTTGTCGCTCGTTCCGCGCTCTCGCTTGCACTTGAAGCCTTAAATGGAACGCCTCAGAGCGAGGTAATGCCGCATAAGTCATGTTTTTTCGTGCGTGCAGCCGGCTCCATCGAATTATAAGACGTTGTCACGTCAAAAACCTTGATGAATTTATAATTATTTTTTTATTTATTTTACTTTATCGAGTACTAGATTTTACTCGCGGCTTCGCTCGCGTTGATGTCTTAAATACATGTCAAAGATCATTGACGATCACATAAAACTAATTTTTCTATCCCTCGGGAACAGTATTTTTTTTCTAGATAAAAGGTACCCTATGTCCTTTTCTATACCCTTGACACCCCGACAATGTGTCTACAAAATTTCACGATCGTCAATTTAGTACTTAAGGAGTAAAATCGACCTTTTAAAAAATAATTTTTTCTATCCCTTGGAAACAATATTTTTCTGGATAAAAGGATAGGATTGGTTGAGTAGTTAAAGCGTGAAAAGCCGACAAACAAACTAACATTCGGATTTATAATGTAGGATGTACCCAAAAATCAGATTGTAATTCGCGTTTAACTTATTTTAAAACCTGTATGTAACCTAATTACTGTACTAAAATATGTTTACTTGTGTGCAGGGGCGCAACAAGGGGGAGGCTCCACGGGTGCCTGAGCAGCCACTCCATTGGGTTGGGCACCTAGTCAATTCCAGTCGATTCAGCTAATAACCCAACTTGAAAGTTCGGTTCAAATAGTTCAAGCTCGTAAATGAGCAGCCGAACTCGATCTTTTCAGCTTGTACACCCCCGCAGTATATAAATATTTATAGTATTATGATAGGAGCACCCAGTCAAACTGCAACGTTGTTGCGTCCCTGCTTGAGTGTGACATGTACAATATTTATATATCCACGAAGTAGCTAGCAATCGAGCAGAAATAGAGAACAAGTAAAACTTAGCAACTTTTTATTACTAAAGAATTTTTAAGATCTTTTTTTAGCATTTCCTAGAACCCTTACAGTTTCGATTTGGAATCCGGATATAGAGTGGCGACCCAAAAACNAACGTGACAACATCAGAAGAAAATACTGATGGAATGGTTTCATTTTTCAAAAGAAAATTTTAATTTTATTTGTTTGATAGATATTTTGTATGGATATAGAGGAGGTAAATAGATACGTACAAGTAACATATGCAAAAATAACAATGAGTTTAAGAACAATTATTATAGGTTATTATCTGTCTAATATCCAAAACTTCAACCATTATTAGTGATTTTCTTCAAAATAAACTTTTTTCAAACTTTTTCACAGGGAGTTAGACAGATACGAATTAAACAAATGATTTTGAAACTATAAGAGAAAATTAATAATTTTAAACTTGTGTCTCAAGTATAAAGTTATGTATTTGTCTTTTTTAAAGAAGTTCAACTTCAATATAATTTCAAAATAATTTATTTTATTCACAACTGAATTTAATACATATTGTTTTATTGAAACAGAATTGTAAATTGCTCACCCTTCTCGTGACATTTTTCCAAGAAAAGATCCCTTAATAGTTGATTGCCGTTAGAAACCAAAGGTACTCGATTTTCACTACTTTTTTTTTTCTATAATGAATAATTAATAAATTACTACATACCTCTCACTTTTAAAGTACATACATACCTGTTTTAGAGTAGAGAAAGGAAAACAAAGAAACATTGACGAATCACTGTGAAGATCATTCACAAAGTTTTTTGTTTATATTTTTAAAACAATAATAATGTTTACAGTTTTTGAGCTAATTAACAGAAGTGCCATATTCTAAGTGATATGTCTACACAGTGCAGAATAATCTCTATGTAGACCCTTGGGCAATCAAAACTCTTAGCCCCCTCGCAGATATTCTTGTAAAATAGATATGTTTTATGTTTTGAAAGGAGACAATCGAGATCCTCACCTTGCACTGGATGGAATTGCACATCACACTGATTATTAAGCACATAATTCGAGTTCCACAGGAGCATATGATAATAGGTACAGTGACTTGCTTAAGTAAAGCAAGTTGAAGATAATTTATAATGTTAAAACCACTGATAGTTTCAGACAGATCTCTATGTTCTCTATCACATAGATAATATGCCCGGTATATTTCGTTTCTAAGGATAGATAGGCCAGTCTCGATAGTCTCCTTTGATGTGATATTCTTTCAATATTGAATCAATATTATGGTGATCCTTTATCATGGGACCTTTCAAAGCTGTGGGGCTCATACATACGTTTGGTTGGGAAGTATGCACTGCGTCTATGAATTAAATGAAGTTTTCTGAAAACAGGCAACTAACATTTCCTTTACAGAGATCATCGATTTCTTCTTAATAATTCCTTTTCATGTTTTTATATTGCAATATTCAGATTTTCAGGACTAACAAGGGCATATTGTTTTCAACGAATATGATGAATTAGGTAACAAAAAACTTTCTTAGAGCTTTACATTTTGTGAGGAATTAACAATATCCTCTTTATTTCCCAAATGTTTGCTGACCAAAAATAATTAATTTCTGTCTAGACCAAAGTATTACATATGCAAGTACCTACTTATATAATACATATAATAATCTTGCACATTGGAATAAATCGCTACAGAACATTTTTTAACTTGTTTTGAACGATCTAGTTGTTAACTTTCTATTGCAAATACCTACAGTATTTTTAAAGCATTTGCTACAACATGCTTTTTATCGATATACTTTTGCCTGTGCAGTGCTTTAGTTCTGAATTTGGTTTTTTTTTCTAATACTTCATCGAAACCTACGTGTTTCACTTGACATTATGAAAATAATCTTTACAGCAGCCCTGTTACTGATTGTGAGTAAGAACAACCAGTGTACAACAAGATGGATAAGTTCTTACTCGTTTTAATCTATTGCAAACTTTAATAAGTATCATATGTCGGTTACTTGCGGATTTCGTACTTTAGTTTTCGACACGCTAGTCTCTTGACCAGCGTTGGCGTATAGCTATGGTTGCACGCTGGCTTTGGTCTCTTGAGCTGGTTTGGATTTTTTTGACAACGAATTGTATATCGGAAATTCGCAGCACATTATAAATTTTAGAAATTGGGGCACTTCCACATAAATTGATGGAGGTATTGGAATAAGTGGTGACGTGGAGGCCTTGTAGTAACGATATTCAGAAACACTAAAAGAAAGAAAACTTCATCAGAGTCGTTACAATCAAATATAGGGTATCTGATTGAAGAATAATGTCTATTTAAAAACAATCTATCTATCTGCACCCAAAAAATGGTACTTTCGACCTACGCTGATCCCAGGTACCACTTCCTGGCATATTCACCTTAAATGGAACAAGAATACTCAGATCGCATGTTTGACAATCTTCACTTCACCTTGGGTGGCAATACACCAATAAGTATGCGGTCTGGGATATTTTTTTACTTTGTCATCCTAGATCTTATGTGTTATGTGAGTACTATTAAAAAATTATTACTTACTCTCCATATTTGGCATCAGACGATTTTTCCAACAAAGGCATTCCTGACAAAAACATAATAATTAGAGTAGTAAAAATCGGAGACATTATAGAAACCCATTCGACCCCCTCGAGTACATTAAGACATATTGTAAAAATCCCCCACCATAAAAGTATTTCCCCAAAATAGTTGGGATGTCTCGATAGTCGCCAAAGGCCTAAAAACAAATACATTTAGTAAATATTTAATTTTAAATAACTTTTACTAGATTTCATACCATCATTGCACCACTTTCCTTGGTTAACAGGATCTTGTCTAAAAGAGAACTTCTGTAAATCTGCATATGTTTCTGCCAATAGTCCAATAACAAATAGACACGTTCCTGTTGTGTCAAGGGTGGTCATTGTTTTAGGAGCTGGCGGAATCGAATGTCTGGGAGAATTTATAACTATTACTGGAAGACTTACGATATAAACCCACACAGCCTATAACCAAACACGAATGGTATAATAAAAATTACCATTTACCTCTTAATATTTAAAACTTCTTTTCTAGATTTTAATTTTTATAAATACTTGGGTAGGTAATAAAAATTGAAACAATTTAACATTAATCATTACTAACCAACTAGTCGGGCTGACTTCTAATATGAAAAAAAAAAAACGAACAAACAGACACACGAGTGATCCTATAAGGGTTCCGTTTTTCATTAAGACGTTCGGAACCCTAAAAATGAAAAAATTAATCTGTACCTACGAATTATCGAATTCAAAAACGGAGATATGGCATCGAAAATAAAATTGAATAACATATTTTACCATTACTTCTATTTGAACATCTCACTTCCTTTAAATAACCATTATATTATTACTTACTTATTTTTATTACCTTTATTATTATTACAACCGTTTATCTAAAACTTTTATGAACTTTAAATATATATACGTACAACTAATATATACAAAAATAACAATGAGTTTAAGAACAATTATTATAGGTTTGATATTACTATTTCTACCCTCATAAAAGTCAAGTTGAAAACAATACTTTGTTACCACTTACTCAGCTTTACTAAATATTGTGAATAGACATTCTTATTAAAATATTTGTATAGAAGATTGAAAACAATCATATACAATGGAGCCTTTCGTTATTTGACCTTAAAATTTCTGTAAGGAACATGATTAGAAAATCTAAAATTGTATAACATATTGATTCAGAAATTTACGCGAAGATTAAGTTTAAATAGTAAAACATACGAAAAATATGTAAAATATAATCATAAACCTATTATAATTATTTTATATTTAATTTTCTGATGTGGTATTCAAAGTTTGAACGTAAATGATGTTTATTTATACGCAAGAGTTTCAGAACTATTTACCTGAAATGTCCAAAAAATGGCAAACCTGATGACGTTGCTTCTTTTATCTTCGAAACATTTATCTCGTCCTATTTTTAAAATTCTATACAACAAATACGCAGACAGACGAGCGCCCCACAAACAAATAAATATCGTCACCATTAATTGTCGACTATCATATTGTTTCTAAAAAAACGCAAGAATTAAGAATTAAAAACATATTTCTTACTATAAATAATCCATTATACAATGCCGGATTTACAATTTACAAAATTTAATGGGCGTAAAAATTCTAAGAACAAAATTTTAGAAGCGAGAAATATTTCACAGTTTG
>NW_020439076.1:416453-441602 GCF_000699045.2 Agrilus planipennis
TAGAAGTAACAAACAACAAGTACATGTGAATTGAGTTTTCCCAGAAATTTTTCCTAACTTTTAGTTTTTTTACTACCGCATTCAATGTTTATTAAAGGTGAAGAGCTACAATTTTTTTAATCTAAACAGGTCCATATCTAAACTTTCTATCGGCGTTTGGTTCACTATTTTATTTCTACCAATATTGTAATAAATAATAATAAATATCATTATTTTAAATTAAGGGGCTAACTTTTAAATTAGTCATTTGTTACAATTTATTAAATTCAGCGAACTTAATGTAACATTACTTTAAACTGAAAAAGAATATTATATAAAATGGGTTAATTATCTGTTGCTCTGATATTATTGATTCTACATTTTAAATAAATGAGTCCCAACCATACAAGATACATTTTTTTTTAGATTTTACACCTTTTCTGTGTTTCTTTTCATTTACTAACTATTAAGAAAAAAAATAGTATTCACTTACTCGGTTTCCTTGCCCAAGAAAAAACGTCAACAAGGCAATTATAATAAAGTTGATCCCACCCGCAAAATCAGTCAATTTATCGAACTGAAAGCTGGCAGCTATGGAAAAAAATATTAGCTGCATACTGACAGTCACTATTGCGCTAATGGCATAATGGTCAACATCAAGTATTTCCACTGCCATGATTTTATTTACTGTTTAACACGCCCACTGAAAAAAAAATGTATTTGACTTGACTTGACTAGGCAAATTTATAATAGAAAACCAAATAAAGCACTACTAAAAAAGGAAAATTAAAACAAGAATTGATTCGATATTGTAAGTTCCAAGTACCTATGGGCACACTTAGGTTCATTCAATCAAAAAGTTTTTTGTTGTTTTATTTGTGTTTTTAAATAATTTTTGAGCGATTTAAATTTCATAGTAGGTACATTTGGTAATTTTATTTGCCTTTTTAAAGAGGGATTAATAAAATGTTTTTGTTTTATTACGAGATACGAATAAGCATTATTTGATTGCCAAGGTTACACAGCATCTTAAAATCAATACATGTACCATGTTCCAAGCATTAGTTTTCTTTTTCGAAATTAATTAAAAAAAAATCATTGCTGATGCAATTTTACTGCTAACGTTTAAATTGCAGGGTATAAATAGACGTGTTTATAACATTTTGTAATTACATATAAAATGTGTAAAATCAGAAGAACACAGAAAACATGATCATACAGTTATGACGAAACACGTTGTTCAAATAGAAGCTCAAATAATGATTTGTTCCAGTTTCTAAAACTAGAAGTAAATTAAAAAATATCTACTTGTGGAAGAAGAACTCCTAGGTGTCCAAATAATATCCAATTAAACATATAAAAATAGCACAGTGAACAACCTTTGGGAGAAAAGTACAAAAATCTACATAACAACGCGATTAAATTGCGTACCCACCTCAAAAAAATAGTTTCTTTTTACAGAACCGTTTTTATTTCGATTACAATAGACACTTATACTTTAGATATTTTTGTAACACGGTTGTTTAACATTGTAAACAACTTACAAGCTCAACTTTAATAACAAACTATATGTGAACACGTTGTCGCATTAGTTAGCGCTTTCGAAATAACTGAACTCAACTGCGCGACGCTCTCGACGATAGGCGTTGCGACGTCGCGGAATAGCGACGAAAATGATTTTCGATTTGTTACCTCTTCTCTCCAAAAATTTCCATCCCGTAGGTACAGATATTTAGCACAGGCCCGTGTATTGACGAAGTTAACGTAAGGGTAAGGAGAATTAATAACTGGAATTCGTATCAAATTTACGGATTATACATACTTATACAGAACCTTAATTTTA
This sequence comes from Agrilus planipennis, assembly GCF_000699045.2. Classification (NCBI taxonomy): domain Eukaryota; kingdom Metazoa; phylum Arthropoda; class Insecta; order Coleoptera; family Buprestidae; genus Agrilus; species Agrilus planipennis. The sequence continues at coordinate 418,276 of NW_020439076.1, forward strand.
TTGAAAAAATCGGTTGTCTGTAAAGTCGGTTTACTGACGATAATTGAGCGTGACAACATCAGAAGAAAATACTGATGGAATGGTTTCATTTTTCAAAAGAAAATTTTAATTTTATTTGTTTGATAGATATTTTGTATGGATATAGAGAAGGAGGTAAATGGAAATGTATTATTGTATAGCAGCTGTCCACGCGGACGCATCGCTCACTCAAGTAGGAGAGAGACAGATGTCGAACGCTGCCGAACGCGGAGGCCGATTGTGCCTCTTTGTCGCTCGTTCCGCGCTCTCGCTTGCACTTGAAGCCTTAAATGGAACGCCTCAGAGCGAGGTAATGCCGCATAAGTCATGTTTTTTCGTGCGTGCAGCCGGCTCCATCGAATTATAAGACGTTGTCACGTCAAAAACCTTGATGAATTTATAATTATTTTTTTATTTATTTTACTTTATCGAGTACTAGATTTTACTCGCGGCTTCGCTCGCGTTGATGTCTTAAATACATGTCAAAGATCATTGACGATCACATAAAACTAATTTTTCTATCCCTCGGGAACAGTATTTTTTTTCTAGATAAAAGGTACCCTATGTCCTTTTCTATACCCTTGACACCCCGACAATGTGTCTACAAAATTTCACGATCGTCAATTTAGTACTTAAGGAGTAAAATCGACCTTTTAAAAAATAATTTTTTCTATCCCTTGGAAACAATATTTTTCTGGATAAAAGGATAGGATTGGTTGAGTAGTTAAAGCGTGAAAAGCCGACAAACAAACTAACATTCGGATTTATAATGTAGGATGTACCCAAAAATCAGATTGTAATTCGCGTTTAACTTATTTTAAAACCTGTATGTAACCTAATTACTGTACTAAAATATGTTTACTTGTGTGCAGGGGCGCAACAAGGGGGAGGCTCCACGGGTGCCTGAGCAGCCACTCCATTGGGTTGGGCACCTAGTCAATTCCAGTCGATTCAGCTAATAACCCAACTTGAAAGTTCGGTTCAAATAGTTCAAGCTCGTAAATGAGCAGCCGAACTCGATCTTTTCAGCTTGTACACCCCCGCAGTATATAAATATTTATAGTATTATGATAGGAGCACCCAGTCAAACTGCAACGTTGTTGCGTCCCTGCTTGAGTGTGACATGTACGAAGTAGCTAGCAATCGAGCAGAAATAGAGAACAAGTAAAACTTAGCAACTTTTTATTACTAAAGAATTTTTAAGATCTTTTTTTAGCATTTCCTAGAACCCTTACAGTTTCGATTTGGAATCCGGATATAGAGTGGCGACCCAAAAACAGAAATAATTAATAAAGATATATTTTTTTAAATCCCCTGCCGAAAGACCAGAGAGTCCCTATTCGTAAGAAAGGACTTGTAAAATGCAACACAAAATATTTTATAATCTTTGATTAATTTGATTTCAGAGTAGTTATTGAACCCCCTCTTGTCTAATTTCTAAACTATTACTGTATGAATAATATCTTAATTGTAGCCATGAGTTGGTAGATATTTCGAGTGGAAATCATTTCAAAAACGCTTTATTTTTATAAACGGCTACGAAACTAGGCCACGCCGAAGAGGGGAAAAACAGGATTGAAACGAAGATTTCTTGATAAAATTTTCCAGTCCGACTCCCTAACGATTGGCCTAATAGTATGTAGTTGTGTTGTCATCACAGAATTTATAATTAGCTACGTTTTTTTATCTTAAAACTTTTTTAATTGTTACCGTACGATTGACAACAAACTCATGTGACCAAAAATACACATTTTCTCAAATTAATTTATAAAATTGTAAATTAACTTTTACATTTAATCTTAATCGGATTATTTCTTAACGAACGAATTCAATATTTTATTCAGAAAGTCTATTATCTTCACACATACATAAATAGAAGCATATTGTTTCTCGAGACAAACATCCAAGGTGACCGAATGATGCGATTGTAAAAAAGGCTGTTAAAGGGATTAGGACAAAGACAAACAGAACAAATTCTTTTTAAATGAAGAAATAAATTGCAGAATTTAGTTACTGTTACAAATTTCTCAATCGTTGGACAGAAGACTAAAAATTTATTGCCTTGCTCTTATTATTACTATACAGGGTATCTTACGGTGATGACCCATTAGAATATTTCAAAAATAACTTCGAATTAAGTTTTAAAATTTTGCGATCTACTCTCTTTAAATAAAATAATGCCATTCCTGTATCACTTCCGATCATACTGGAAGTTTTCGTCAACTTTTTTATTTTAAATAGAACACTCTATATGTTTATGAATTTTTAGAATCTACGAGGAATTTTATAAAGCTTCCTTATGTCTAGATGTACTTGTTCTGTTATGTTTTTTCAGTATCTTACTCAAAATTGCATATTTCTTATATTATGTAAGCTGAAGTATTAATATTTGAAGGGAAGTTAGGGGGGGTTACCATCATTTACTACAGTTACGTTAAAATTTGTTTAGTATTATACAAAGTGATGAAAATTTAATACCAAAACCGAAAATAATATGTCACCTTTAACAAAATCATTATCCGCATTTTTAACTATAAAAATACTTCTCTATCAGAAATCGTATAAAAAATCGTAGTATAGGTACCAAATAAATTTAAATAGATCATTAAAATCGAAAAATTTAATGGCGTACAAATTTCGACTCACACACTGTAGCATTTTTATTTTTGGGTAGTCTTCTAGACTACAGTGCACTAGTTTAATTTCGGGCGATGGTACCACATTCCTTTATAAAAAACTCCCGCTTTCAAAAAGAGGGTTTAGAACATTCACTTGTAACTTTTAGCCATACAATTTTAGTTTAACTTTACCCACAACTACTTCATTATTTTGATTTATTCAAGTCGTTTAATAAAAGGGAGAAATTAATTTATCAAGAAGTAAAAACGACGCATTTAAAGTAAAAGTTGCAAATGCACCCCGGTAATTTCTAACTAAAATTCTATCCACTGATAGCTCACAACTAGATTAATACAGTTTAATACGCTCAGCTCATTTAATAAGGAAAGAATTAATTTATCAATAAATAAAGACGATGTTTCTAAAAAGAGGGTTGAATGTGAACCCCGGCAATTTCTAACTCTTAACATTATTTTCACTGCTACCAAATGACCCGCAATAATCTTTATGTATGTACTTTCACTCGTTTAATAAGGGATAAATTAAGTAATTAAAGCAAAGAGAAGACGTTATTAAGTTGGGGGTTGAACACGTGCACCCCAGTGTAATTTCCAGCTGTAAAATTACTTTGAATCATGCCTTACAACACCTTTAATATATTTTGGTATTTTCAGCTTGTTTAATAAAAAAAAGATACAAAAACGAATCCTACCTTTCGAATGCAGTAAGAACAATTCTAGAATATTGTAGTACCCACTTCCATTGTAAACAACTCAAAACACTGAGAGAAAACTTCGTGGACGAATAGTTAGAAATACTAAAACAATATACAATATTTTATAATTAATAAAAATAAATTGAGCCAAATGTTAAATAAAATCCTACCTTTCTTGATACGTCTAAATTGCAATCGAAAATATTTTTATGGCAGTGGCTTGTAAGGAATTTTCTTTCATAGACAATGCATCCAAGAAATTTCCCTTTAGAACAAAAATTACACTAAAGTACATGTATTATCGTTGTACACCCGTAAAAATTTCGATTTAGACGTATTTATTTATATTTATAGAATACACGGCACTTATTTAATTCGTGATAGTTTGAATTTAAAACTGTTCGTGATTGCTCGCCCTTTATGTAGACAACCCACCGTACTGCACAGTATTCTCATCGTCAGTGCAACGGTAGTAGTTATAATTCCTTAATTAAAGACTCTGTTTTCAATAAGAGGGTTTAAAATATTATTCACTAAGTACTTAACTAATAAATTTTATCTTTTCTGACAACACAAATAAGTAGTGACATTTAATTTTTTATATATAGCGACGTGCACATAGACACAACTGGTTCTAACCTCAAGTAAAGGATAGGATCATAAAGAAACGAATAAAATGTAAATAAACAATAGTTGCATTAAAATAAACCACTTGTAAAATTTATAATTAAAAAAAGTGGAAAATGGCGTTACCAATATTAATCCCAGCATACCGAAGGAATATTTCTAAAATATTGCTAACATATACAGCAAAAAGGTGCAACAAGAGGTATGAAGTACTTGCAGTAATAAAAAAAATAATCAAACCGAATTTTTAGGCAATCACAAACTTCAGGGAAACGGTCTTCACCAGTGTATAAATCGGAAAAGGCAAAAACCAAAATAAGGTTTTATCTTTTGGATCAGTATTCATATTATTTAGACAAATATGAAAAAATTTTGGAAAAACAACTGCCAGGGGCAATGAAAATATATAGGATATTTATGGAAGGAATTAAACATTTTTTCCGAGATTTTAAAGAATTTATAAAGATATACAGAGAAGTGAACTTTAGTACAAGAGACATTAGAACTTTGGAATTAAACCAATTAGAATTATATGATCAAATGCCAAGAGACATGCTTAAAATAGCACCTGTCCTTCTTATATCTGCTCTTCCACTTGCAAACTATGTTATATTTCCATTAGCCTTTTATTTTCCAAGGCAACTTCTTACTCATCATTTTTGGGATTTAAAACAGAAATCTGAATTTAGAATATACTTTCTTCGAAAACGACTGTTGCACAATCGACCGATTTTTAGACATTTACAAACCCAGCTGCCAAATTTAAGGTCACATGACCTACACAAACAGTGGTCCCATGTATTAGGTCAAATAGGAAGTGGTGTTCATCCTACTGCTTGTGAAATATTAGAATGTAAGGATCTATTTGAAGGAGAACCTTACCACATATATTACATCAGTGGGAACCATGTGGTAAGCATTTTGTATGTAGTATAAAAAAATTCTAAACTAGTCAACATTATATTAAATGTTGCTCAAATGGTGCCTTAACAGAGATCAAATATGCATGCATAATAATAGTATTTTGGTTTATATTCTTTTTGTTGATTGTTCCTAAGTAAGTGGTTCTTATATACATTAAAAGTGACAAATTTTTATTAAAAATGAAATTTAAAATGTTACTTACTTCAAAGTTTTTCAAACTTTCAAGTACTTAAATGTCACTATAAACATTTAAACGTTAAAATAAAGGCTATTAAGTTTGAATTAGGCACTTTGGATTACTCCAAAATCACCTATTGATTAAACATTAAAGCATCTATAAATAATTCCATTAATTTGATAAATATTTTTTAGAGACATTTGATAAAACTGCATGATTTACATGCTGGGTTTTTAAAACGGTCTCGATTAGTAGAACAAGCAGCACTAATACAAGCAATGGATAAAGCAATCATGAAACAGGGGGGTGTAGATGAACTGGGAATGGAGAGCTTAAGAACTGCTTGCTTTACTAGAGGTATTTTTATGTTTATTTTTTTATTTTGTAATGCATTCAAATCAAGTCTTTTATATCGAAAAATTTAATGAAAACCGTTAACGATAAAATGAAAATTAAANGTAATACCATAAAACACTTTCTTATTATTTTCGATTATTTGAAATTAAACTGCAGCTACTTTTCTTTTATTAATAATTGGTGATAGATGAGGAAATTGGTGTTATTGAAAAATGTTACTACTATGGTAACGACCATAGATAGTAGCGATTACGACTAATCTTAAGCACTATTGAACTAACCCATAGATAATCTAATCTATGAACTACCCTTTGTATATCTATTATCTATGGAACTAACCTAATCATAATAAACATAGACAAGATAGTAATAGTGAACTAATTTTAAGCAAGATATTGCAAACTAAATATGTATTAGAAAAGTTTAAAGATTTCTTCGGTAAAGGCAATTGAGAAGATTTTTAAAACATTAAAAATCTACAAATTTCCACCCGTTTTAATAATTATTAGTAGATTATTACTTCTGAAGGCAAGTAAGTAGACCTTGTTCTTCTGTTGCTACTTACATAATTGTTTTGTCGTTTTCGTAAAGTATCAGTACATCGCATATACTTAGGAAGTTTTAAGGTGCCAGATATCTGAAGGACAACCTCTGAAAGGATCACAAAGTAAAGTATATTAGTTTATATTAATAAATGTACCAATCCTTTAAAGCATTTCAATCTGTATCATGAATGCTTTTAAAATCAATAAAGCGGAATATTTACTTTAGAAATAAATATTTGCAGAAAAAGAAATGAACCACGAAAAAAGTTTTTAAAATATCAGTAAAACGATAATCTAAAAAAAATTGTAATAATATAGCAGCTACATAAAAAGAGATACAGTATAACGCTGTTGAACGGTTAGAGGAAAAATAATTAAAATCCTCTGCAAAATCGCTTCTAATTCGTTTATTATTCTTTTTAACATCAATTATATCTTCTAACTACCTTTTTTTTAATAAAAACAGTAATAAATGTTGCCACGAAATCATCATTTCTTAGTTTTGTTACAATTGAAATCAATCAATCACATATATAGTAGATATAAATTTAATGTATCACAAACTCTCCTAAGTACTTTCAAAAGGTATAAAGGAAGGCAATTCACCCAGCTTCGGACGTTTCGGTAAAGGCGCTGAAATTTCTTCAGTATGGTTGTCATTTGAATGAGTATCTGAATGCAAAATTTTCGTTTCATTGTTATCATCAACATGTATATCGTTTGAAGATGTTGGATTAGAATCTATATAGTATCTTTTTACCAAATTATTGGCAATTTCTACTTTTTTTGTCGATTCATTTAATTCTTTGATTGAATTTTTAGGAGTTTGCTTATAGTTATCTTTTTTAATTCGTTTTTGAGAACTTGACGATTTTGTGGCAACCTTTATAGATATTTTACGTTTTCTTACCACATTCGCATGTGGATAGGGGCACTTCTTCTTCAAGCACTTTCCCAATTTTTCAAATGCAGGGCATAGGTATTGGTGACGTTTATCACACTAGAAATAGGAAACATTACAATAAATAAAATTTAGTAAACTAGAAACTAGTACCTCTCTGCCTTTATCGCAGAAACCCTCTAAAAATTTCTGGCAAATGTCTGCTTTTGCGTTTATTTTCACATGAAGGTACTGGCAGTTTTCTCGTGTACACAAGCCTTCCAAAAAGAATTTGCAGGTCGCCATCTTTTCCGGCGATACTTTATGTGACAAAAGACATTTATCGTTTATGCAGGCTCCTTGCAAAAATCTTCAAAGAATAGACGAAATTATTATAAATATAAGACTTTAATAAAAAAAGCAGTTTGAGGATAGCTTAAGCAAAATATAAAGAGGTGTTAAGAGTTGAATTAACGGAAAAAAACAACAGATGTACTAGTTATTTCCTAAGAATGGGAGAAAGAAAATCGAGTAAAGAATAAAAAACTAAGAGAAAATTATTAGGAATCTAAGATATTGCATTTGACATAAAAAAGGAGAAAACCGCAACGTTAGAAACTAGAAAAATTATAAAAATTTATGAAAAGGCACCTCAGAATTTAAATTGCTTAATTGTATTTAACTTACATGTAACAATTATATAATTAAAAACATTTTATACATGTATAACAATATTTTTCTATTCAAAACGTACATTTGTTTAAGAAAGAAAACTAATATAAACTCACTTACTTGGGACACAAGGAGATTTGATCAGGATTATGCACACGGTTGCATGTACCCTTTTCTTTACCTCTACAGCGTCCATATTTTCGAAAGAATGGACAGGGAATATTACATTTTTTCATTCTGTTTAATGAACTGCAACTGCTTATATTTTTCTGCTTAAAATGACTAAAACAAAATATTTAATATGTTCTTTTTTTATCACACTAAAATTAAATTGCTCAAAAATGTGTAAAACATTAACTTTAAAAATAATGTAATAGTTATTTACCTTGTTAAATTATGTCTTTTATTGGCATTGTTTTTAATAGGACTATTTTTATCTTTTAAATTATGGACAGCACGTGCAGACATTGGTTGTCTTGTTAAACAGGTCAGTGTTTTGTTATGGGCATCTAATTTGAATTTTTGTCCTCTTATTGTGATTAGTTTTCTTCCAATCTTTTTATTTTGACTTAAGGTACCATTTGTACTATTTAACTTATTATTCAGTGAAGTTCTGTTTAATATTCTGTTGATACCCACAAACTGTGTCTTACTCAGAATAATTTTTTTCTTTACATACAGATTTTCTGATGACAAATTATTGAAGAAATAAAACCGCTTCTTTCTTGTTTGCTTCATCTCTGGCAAATATTTTATATAATTTTTATTGTCTAATAGTACTTTATCAATCTTGAATCTACTTTTTGCATAAAATAATCTCTTAATATGGAAACCATCCTTATCACTGGTTGGTTGATCTTTACTAAATGATCTTCTTACTAAACGATATCTTGAGCAAACTAAAAATTAATGCAGAAATATATAATACCATGAAACAATAAAGTTAAATGAAACCTTACCTTTCTGCCGTTGTTTAGTTGGAGATACTTTGTAACTACTTCCTGCTTCATTTGGTTTATTACAGTTCACAGAAGAAGCAACACGAACCAGTTTAGTTTTAGTATTTTTTATAACAGCACCTTTTTTCTTTGCTATTTCTTCTTTTGGTTTGTAATTGTCTTGCGTCAAAATTGTAGATGTTGTTTTTGTAATTTCTGTTGGTTTTATATTATTTATTGTTGATGTCTGATAAATTGTAGGAATAGAGGCCATTGTATATTGCAAACTTTTCTGCATTATAACATTAGGATTAACAAAAATTGAAGTACTAGGTGTTGAATGAGCCATTTTATTAAAGTGGGGATTAACATGAACACTTTGTTTGAAGTTAGGGTTTATTAATATTTTTGCTGGTGGTATATTAGAATTTTTTTGTTGAAAGCCATTTTGTACCATATTTCTATTAACGTATACAAATTTATTTGTAGATTGAGGTACAGGTAAAATGCCAGTAGTTCCTAAAATTTGGAAATCCTCTAATTAGTAAAATCCTTTCAAAATACCAAAAACTCACCTAGGCTTCTATCAAAATTATTGTTATGGGACATTATAAGGCTACGTAACGTCGTTTCACAAAAACACTTAAAATGTAATATTGATTCACCATAAAAAAATCACAAAAATATTTTGACGAAGCAAGTCAAAAATGTATCTTCGTTCTCGACTTTTCACCACAGCACAAAATTACAATGAGCTACAATATGTTTGACATGTTTAACGTTGAACATCAATTAATTGACATTGAAGATTGAACACATAGATAATAGATTGAACACGTCTAATCATAGACAAGCTATGATCATAGATAATAGCATAGACAAGGTGCTGATAAAGTAATACCATAAAACACTTTCTTATTATTTTCGATTATTTGAAATTAAACTGCAGCTACTTTTCTTTTATTAATAATTGGTGATAGATGAGGAAATTGGTGTTATTGAAAAATGTTACTACTATGGTAACGACCATAGATAGTAGCGATTACGACTAATCTTAAGCACTATTGAACTAACCCATAGATANAAAAACATTTTATACATGTATAACAATATTTTTCTATTCAAAACGTACATTTGTTTAAGAAAGAAAACTAATATAAACTCACTTACTTGGGACACAAGGAGATTTGATCAGGATTATGCACACGGTTGCATGTACCCTTTTCTTTACCTCTACAGCGTCCATATTTTCGAAAGAATGGACAGGGAATATTACATTTTTTCATTCTGTTTAATGAACTGCAACTGCTTATATTTTTCTGCTTAAAATGACTAAAACAAAATATTTAATATGTTCTTTTTTTATCACACTAAAATTAAATTGCTCAAAAATGTGTAAAACATTAACTTTAAAAATAATGTAATAGTTATTTACCTTGTTAAATTATGTCTTTTATTGGCATTGTTTTTAATAGGACTATTTTTATCTTTTAAATTATGGACAGCACGTGCAGACATTGGTTGTCTTGTTAAACAGGTCAGTGTTTTGTTATGGGCATCTAATTTGAATTTTTGTCCTCTTATTGTGATTAGTTTTCTTCCAATCTTTTTATTTTGACTTAAGGTACCATTTGTACTATTTAACTTATTATTCAGTGAAGTTCTGTTTAATATTCTGTTGATACCCACAAACTGTGTCTTACTCAGAATAATTTTTTTCTTTACATACAGATTTTCTGATGACAAATTATTGAAGAAATAAAACCGCTTCTTTCTTGTTTGCTTCATCTCTGGCAAATATTTTATATAATTTTTATTGTCTAATAGTACTTTATCAATCTTGAATCTACTTTTTGCATAAAATAATCTCTTAATATGGAAACCATCCTTATCACTGGTTGGTTGATCTTTACTAAATGATCTTCTTACTAAACGATATCTTGAGCAAACTAAAAATTAATGCAGAAATATATAATACCATGAAACAATAAAGTTAAATGAAACCTTACCTTTCTGCCGTTGTTTAGTTGGAGATACTTTGTAACTACTTCCTGCTTCATTTGGTTTATTACAGTTCACAGAAGAAGCAACACGAACCAGTTTAGTTTTAGTATTTTTTATAACAGCACCTTTTTTCTTTGCTATTTCTTCTTTTGGTTTGTAATTGTCTTGCGTCAAAATTGTAGATGTTGTTTTTGTAATTTCTGTTGGTGTTATATTATTTATTGTTGATGTCTGATAAATTGTAGGAATAGAGGCCATTGTATATTGCAAACTTTTCTGCATTATAACATTAGGATTAACAAAAATTGAAGTACTAGGTGTTGAATGAGCCATTTTATTAAAGTGGGGATTAACATGAACACTTTGTTTGAAGTTAGGGTTTATTAATATTTTTGCTGGTGGTATATTAGAATTTTTTTGTTGAAAGCCATTTTGTACCATATTTCTATTAACGTATACAAATTTATTTGTAGATTGAGGTACAGGTAAAATGCCAGTAGTTCCTAAAATTTGGAAATCCTCTAATTAGTAAAATCCTTTCAAAATACCAAAAACTCACCTAGGCTTCTATCAAAATTATTGTTATGGGACATTATAAGGCTACGTAACGTCGTTTCACAAAAACACTTAAAATGTAATATTGATTCACCATAAAAAAATCACAAAAATATTTTGACGAAGCAAGTCAAAAATGTATCTTCGTTCTCGACTTTTCACCACAGCACAAAATTACAATGAGCTACAATATGTTTGACATGTTTAACGTTGAACATCAATTAATTGACATTGAAGATTGAACACATAGATAATAGATTGAACACGTCTAATCATAGACAAGCTATGATCATAGATAATAGCATAGACAAGGTGCTGATAAAGTAATACCATAAAACACTTTCTTATTATTTTCGATTATTTGAAATTAAACTGCAGCTACTTTTCTTTTATTAATAATTGGTGATAGATGAGGAAATTGGTGTTATTGAAAAATGTTACTACTATGGTAACGACCATAGATAGTAGCGATTACGACTAATCTTAAGCACTATTGAACTAACCCATAGATAATCTAATCTATGAACTACCCTTTGTATATCTATTATCTATGGAACTAACCTAATCATAATAAACATAGACAAGATAGTAATAGTGAACTAATTTTAAGCAAGATATTGCAAACTAAATATGTATTAGAAAAGTTTAAAGATTTCTTCGGTAAAGGCAATTGAGAAGATTTTTAAAACATTAAAAATCTACAAATTTCCACCCGTTTTAATAATTATTAGTAGATTATTACTTCTGAAGGCAAGTAAGTAGACCTTGTTCTTCTGTTGCTACTTACATAATTGTTTTGTCGTTTTCGTAAAGTATCAGTACATCGCATATACTTAGGAAGTTTTAAGGTGCCAGATATCTGAAGGACAACCTCTGAAAGGTTTTGCAGATGATCTCATAAAGTCTTTTGTTCATATGTGTCTTTATAAGAAGAGTAGCAGATCATACACGTATGTCCATTTCACTTGAAAACGGGTCATTAATAGTTGATACTTTTTGCCTGAAAGAATAAAATTTTGAAAAATCACATTCAGGATTCCAATGGCAAGAGTCAAAAGCTTTATTCTCGTGCTTTGTTGAAAGTTCACTAAAATCATTGATTAGAAACTTAGATTTTTATAACTAATAGTGATTTCTATTGTAATATTAGCCTTTTCCAATGAGCAACTTATTTATTTTTGACAGAATAATTACGGAGGTATCATTTATCATTTTGATTGCAATAACACAATAAAATTCAAGTTTAAGGTACTTAACACCTCAAACAACAGTTTTAATCCTCTTATTCAAGTCGACAATTACAAAAACTATAGTGTCATTTACATAAAATATTAAACAACTAATGGTAATAATAACAAAAGCTATCTTCTGCTACATGCAGAATAAATTAATTTATAGAGAACTGGCAGCTAGAATTAGAATTTGTTAGGCACTTTTGGGACTTATGTAAAAATCATCAATTTATATATTTAACTTTTGTATAAGAACTTTCAGCTTGTTTTTTTATAAATAAATACAAAATAAGCACAAAATGAAGTTACTTTGTTTTAAAAATATAATTGAGACAAATCGCGAATTTACGAAGGTGAATTTCAATTAGCACAAAATGAATTAGTAAATTAATAAGGCAGGTTTGAAAATTAGAAAACTGATTTTTCCATTTCCTTGAAATTCTTAAAACTTAAATGACCATTGCTCAAATAGACCAATATGGAAAGTATATTTTTGTTAGCACAATGGATAGGACATTTGGTAGAACTACAGTCATTAAACCTATTATTAAAACTTAGAAAACATTCTTGTCTTATTAAGCCCTCCAATTAGAATAGAATTAGCCCACATCTATTGAACACACGTTATCAATAAAAAACGAAGTCAAAATATGCAGGCAGTAAGGTAATTTATTTATTTAAAATTACTTTAAGATTGCATAAATTTATGTAATTACTACTGTAAAAAACCATCAATTTCGTAACAATTTATTTTGAGTAAAATTGTTTAATCAAAAAAAAAAAATACAAACAAAAATATTAAAAAAAGACAAAAAACAAAACTACGAGATTTTAAAGGTAGAGAAATGTTTTATTACTGAAAAATGTTATTTTAAGACAAGTTAAACAGAAAGTGCTTCGACTGTACATAAAGATGAGATCATCGGACTCAAAACACTAGGTCTAGCACTGTTTTGTACTCAGTCAGGATAAAGGTGAATAATTTATATGCGTAATGAAACACAACATTATATATTTTTGCACTTTCAAATATAATATTATTATGGAGATACACCGAAATGCAATGTCCACATGGTATCAAATGAAATGTCAGAAATATTCCGACGTTAATAAAAAAAATAATCAAACCGAATTTTTAGGCAATCACAAACTTCAGGGAAACGGTCTTCACCAGTGTATAAATCGGAAAAGGCAAAAACCAAAATAAGGTTTTATCTTTTGGATCAGTATTCATATTATTTAGACAAATATGAAAAAATTTTGGAAAAACAACTGCCAGGGGCAATGAAAATATATAGGATATTTATGGAAGGAATTAAACATTTTTTCCGAGATTTTAAAGAATTTATAAAGATATACAGAGAAGTGAACTTTAGTACAAGAGACATTAGAACTTTGGAATTAAACCAATTAGAATTATATGATCAAATGCCAAGAGACATGCTTAAAATAGCACCTGTCCTTCTTATATCTGCTCTTCCACTTGCAAACTATGTTATATTTCCATTAGCCTTTTATTTTCCAAGGCAACTTCTTACTCATCATTTTTGGGATTTAAAACAGAAATCTGAATTTAGAATATACTTTCTTCGAAAACGACTGTTGCACAATCGACCGATTTTTAGACATTTACAAACCCAGTTGCCAAATTTAAGGTCACATGACCTACACAAACAGTGGTCCCATGTATTAGGTCAAATAGGAAGTGGTGTTCATCCTACTGCTTGTGAAATATTAGAATGTAAGGATCTATTTGAAGGAGAACCTTACCACATATATTACATCAGTGGGAACCATGTGGTAAGCATTTTGTATGTAGTATAAAAAAATTCTAAACTAGTCAACATTATATTAAATGTTGCTCAAATGGTGCCTTAACAGAGATCAAATATGCATNTTAACTAGTTTCTATTTCGAAGTAGTAATTGAACAAATATTAAAGGTGGTATTCAAATAGTGATGCATTATCGTTTGATTTAATAAACTTTGATTTTTGAAAAATTTATCTCAACTAAATAATCTACAAAAATTTTCATCACACATTTAATAAAAAATGCAAGAGGGATGTTTAGACAATTGCCAAATGTAACATGCATCGTTTATTTTTACTATTTTTACTGATTTTATTGTGAAATAGATTTTCTGCTAAAATTAAACTAGTAAACTTTGCATCACACTTCGACCACCTCCTTTATCAGAAACCCAAACACCTCAATGTGTTTAAGAATATTCCAATCCATTGGACAATTGATTTGTATGTATGGTTGTATTAAAAAGTGTACCGTTTTAATGTCGCATACTAAGAGAAAAAATTACGACCAACTCGTTTAAGTTAGTATTCTAAACAAAACCAAACAAAAAAAAAAGAAACGGAGGGACGAAGATATGAAAATTGCTATTTACAAAATTACACTTTTTCCAACAACAAATAAAATAAGAACACGAAGGAAAAAATAAATAAATTATTTATTTAAACAATTTCATTTTGTCCTTCACGTTGCCGTGCAGTTCTATTAATTTAAAATTACTTTAAGATTGCATAAATTTATGTAATTACTACTGTAAAAAACCATCAATTTCGTAACAATTTATTTTGAGTAAAATTGTTTAACAAAAAAAAAAAATACAAACAAAAATATTAAAAAAAGACAAAAAACAAAACTACGAGATTTTAAAGGTAGAGAAATGTTTTATTACTGAAAAATGNTTTTCCAACAACAAATAAAATAAGAACACGAAGGAAAAAATAAATAAATTATTATTAATCGCGCAAGCATCTCGCTTTGATTGATTAGGCGACAAAATTCCACTCATTTAAAGTGGAAGCGTTTTCCCTACAAAAATTAATTTCATTCAGTTACCTATCTCTTGGTATCACTAAATTTTCTTTCTTTCTCTCACGCATTCTCGCACACACCCTGCATATCGTGACTGGAATAAAATAAGTCTCTCTCCGTCCTTCTTACCTGTTTGTGTTTTTTTAGAATATAATCCAAAGGGATTTGTTGCCATTTTTCTTTTCATTTTCGTAAGAGTCAAATATCACAACACTGACGAGAAAAAGCGTGCATCACTTGAGATACGATTTGTACAGGAGCGGACTTTTACAAAGATCCTTTTCCGTTTCAAACAAAAATTGCAGATCTCTTAACGTGACCTTTTTCATTCTTGCCCTTAGCGGTAACTGACCTCTCGCGCCACTGTGGAAAGACCCAGTACTTGTCTGAAAAAAGGAAACACAATCAAGGTAATCAGAATAACACTCATCTGAAAAATATATGGTGTTGCTGGAAGTGACGATAAGTCTTTTATAACAAGTAAATATTTTTTAATTGCTTTTGGAAAGGGTGGTAAAATAGAAACTTGAAAAAAAAAAATGAGAAGTAGTAACAATCTGATATTAATTTCTTTTGAAAACTCACCTGTGATGAACCAGCGCTAGCATCTCCGTCAAGTCGAGGTTTCTTCCGAGGACCAATAGCTTGGAGCGCAGTTGCATTTGCCTCTCGTTGTCTCAGTTCTTCCATTTCAACCCTTTGCATTTCTTTCGCTTTCGCTTTTAATTTGGCTTGTTCTGGATCTTCCGTTTTCGATCGACTTTTTGCCGCTCTTAGTAACATTTCTCGCTCCAACTCTTCATGCCTTTTTCGTTCTGCTCGGTCTAGGTCCTCCAGAAACTTCAACTGACCTGAAACAAGATATCTGTTACTGCTACAATTTTCTCCAAATATAAAATTCTGTAAATCGAAACAAAAAATACTACTTTTACAAGGAAATAAAAGTTTACAATTATTATATTCATAAAACTAATTTAACCAACAACAAAGACAGTATTTTTTACAAAGCAAAAGGATGTACCTTTGATATCACTGGTAACCTCGTATCGTTGATCTGTCTTCACCATTTCTAGACGGTGTTCTGTAATAATCGATAATTTCTCGATCAAATTTTTGAGTCGTTCTTGTACAGCATGCGAAACACAGGCAACTACTTCGTTACTGGGTTCATCGAGACCGTGCTTTTGCATTACTTGTCGTAGTTTTTGTTGCAACGGTCCCATATTTAGTAAAACATCCTCTTTACAAGACCGAATTTGTGTACCAACAAATTCCGTCGATCCCAGAATTTTTTGCGTTTCTTCGGCCAAATTAACACCACCCATAGCGGCCACATCGTTGATGTCATCATCACCGGCAACATTTCCCGCGTAAGCCGCCGCAGCCGCGGACGCCGAAAACGACGCCTTTTTGTCCTTGTCTTTAGAGGACTTTGACGTTGACGAAGGCACTGATGGTTTTCCGGATGATACGCCAAGCGATTTTTGAGAAGCAGCTTGAGTACCGGACGCTCCGGTTCCCTTGACTTGTACGGGCGTCGCTGCCGTTCGAACGGCTACTGGCGTACGCACCTGAACAGGCTGCTGACGTACTACTGTCGCACCGGTCGCGCGGACTTGATTAGTTGCGGGAAAAACAGGATGAAGAGCGGGAGGCTGTGAGCTTGATACCGCAACGGGCGTCGCAACGGAGTTCGGTTGGCGTATAGTAGCCACCATTCTTGTAGTTTGTTGAACAGCACCACGTACAGGGGTAACAAGACGTTGTTGAACGACGTGACCAGCACCAGCAGGTCGTACGACGGTCGCACCAGGCGCTACAAGTCGCACTTGGGATGATGCAACCGCGGCAGGTCGTACTTGAGTGGATACCGTCGCGACGGCAGCCGTCCCACTCTGTATGGAAAAGACGACGTTGGCGGGTGGTGGACGGATACCGTCTATCGACAGTTCTTTCGTGGCGAGCGAATGTCGTAACAGCGGTAAGCTTTTCTGCAGAAAAAGGACAATTATAAAACTAGACTTAACCATAATAGATATACTAAAAATTTTGAGATACAGAAGAACTCCTGGTAATGAAACATTTTTATAAGCACTTTAAGGAGAGTTCAAATTTCCTTTACTTTTGCAGACAAGACAGTATAAATGATAGAAACGGATCTTATTGACATTAAGAATAGTTATTAGAATGAAATAAAATATTTTTTTTGTGTACGTATAGATTTCCACTACCTAAACAAATTATGATCATCGCTCTTTAAAAAATAAATCGTCCAAATGCAAAAAGATGGTTCATTTCACACACTTTACGTCACTCTGAGAGCGGAGGATAACAGTTACTAACGATAATAATACAAAGATCCCTAGCTAACTGCAGATGTTACTTTCATATACATCTGTACTTACACATACATATATGTAGATATGTTTCTTCAATATTATAAATAACTTATTTTAATGAAATATTATCATCAAGGCAATTTTAACTTTCTTTCACCAATAAGAGATTTGGTTATACATTGCACTGTATTGCAGTTTGGACAATCATTAATATATGTATCTTTAAAAGTCAATAATTTGATTTTTAAATCACGTTTACTTGTTTTTTAAAGCAATTTGGTGATAATCATACGAGTAATTTTTAAGACAATTATAAAAATTGTCAATTTTGGTTAATTTATTATTTTTATCTCTATCGATTTTAGAAGGTTACAATAGAAACTGTAGCTGACTGTTTACTTTAACTAAAATAAAATACTGGAACCCCAAATACCACATACAACGTTTAAAAAATTAAAATGCTTTTTGATTCCCAGTGTCACTATCGATTAGACGAGGGTGTTATAACGAGTTTTAGGTTTTTAAACGTTTAATATGGAAGTTTGGGTTTTAGCGTTTTATCAGTTCCATTTATTATTTTTTTTTTTAATTTATTTTATTGTAGTGAATAAGAGAATTAAAGGTTTTTGAAAAAGCGGCAGTTGTATTTAAAACATATTACTAGATAAAAACTCACTTTTATCCAGCTTTTTGTGAATTTACCTTTAAAAATCCAATGAGGCACGGTTGTGGCGAAGCATTTAGAAGACGTTCGAGCCGATCGCAAAAATCTTCGGGTTCGACGTGCATGTCTATTAGTTCTTGAATTAAGGTTCTTACACTACGTTCTACAGACTTGGGTTCTCTGCTTGACAATTCTAGAAGGTTTGCTAGGAACTTGCGGCACTTTTCTTTGGTATTGTCGTTTGCCGGTCTCTGAAAAAGTAAACGTCTTTAAAGTATACCACGACGAATTATTACGATAACATTTAGAATATTGTAAGTATCTCAGTATACTACATGAAAATCCCTGATTAATAAAAAATTTTTAATATCATACACGTCATGTGTTCAAAACAATACTTGATGTATGTAATGGTTAATGGGATTAATGTTCAATTCAATAATAAAAAAGGATTTCCCACCTGCACAGGGGTTGCTGTTTGTACCACTGTTGGAACTGCAGAATTATTGACAGTTGTGACTCCAGAGGCAGGTGCAGGGCTGGATACAGGAGCAGCTGTTGCTCCCTAATAAAACATTTAGGATTCAAAACCACTGGTGGTGTTAACTACATAAATGTTAATATAAAAAACGACTACACAATTTTTCGTGTAATTTATGTACGGAAAAAACCAAATCCCAAATAATAAAGTAACTTTTAATCAAATCAATCCAATTATATTGTTTCTAATTTTTTTAAGTAACACAATACATACGTATTAACTAAAATACTTAAAAAAAATCTTCAACAGATAATTTAATTCAGAGACAAAACAATACAATAGAGCTAACTTTAACTGACATTAGATAGATACGATATAAAGATATAAAAAATTAAGTTATTAATATAGTACCTTACCTCAAGAAATCAAAGATTTCAGAAAGTCTGTATTTGTTGCAAGACCATTCCAACAGAATATAATTTTTAAGTATCTAAGCAAATAAAAGCAGCATATGCTAGATAAAATAATAAAACTACTACCCTCTAATAATAATTTCAGACAGCAAAATTAACTTTTTTTTTAAACTAAACTTGAATAAATAATGTTGTTCAAATAAAACTATATTTCTGTAGTTTTAAAGGGAGCTAGTGGATACATGCGTAAGTCCTATTACAGCAAATTACCTACAAAAAATATATAATCATGCAAACTGCTGAAGTGATTTGCTAATGTTAAAAAATTTCTCTACCAATACTACTCGAAATAATTAAAATTTTGAATATGCATGCCTCTTCCACATGAGCTTATAAAACTAGCTGAGTAAGTATATTGAAACGTTTTATGATTTGTTTAAATAACAATTACTTCAAATTTTGGAGACTACTATTAATTTGAATTAAAATAATCAGTTTCTTAATAATAAGAATATAAAACTGTTCAAATTTATAACAACTGATGCTATCTATCATTTTATGGGATTGAATTTCTTTATGGAGTGATAGAAGCTCATGTAAGGAAATGAAACAGGAAAGAGCGTTCAATGGCTGATAGATATTTCAAAATATTCGCTAAAAAGTGAGAGAAAAAAAAAAGAAAATTAAGAACTACCTCAAAATATTAATCAAATATAATTGAATAGAAAAATACGTAGCATATTTCTGTTTTGTTCACCTGTTGGACTATGGTCTTTTGTGGTGCTATAGTGGCAATAGTAGGACCGGGTGTGAACTGAATGTTGAGCCTACTTACTGCTGGCACTGCTTGCATACGAAACGTGACCGGTGTCGTTGCACCGGGGACCGAGCTTGCAGGCAACCCCGTCGCAACACCCGGTGCAGGCCCCACACGTAACAACTGGTACTGACCATTTTCTGTTTTGAGCAACAGGTGTCCTTGCTGACCAGGCTGTAGACCATGTAAACTTTGAAGAGTTAACTGCTAAAAGAATAAATTGACATTAATACTACTGATTTTTATAAACAATGTTATTTATAAAATTAAAATTAATAAATAATGTAAAAGTGAGGATAACTTTTTCAGAATTTTATTTAAATCTTAAAAAGAAATCCAAACTTATTAATAGATCAACTTCTTAGCAGTTATGTTAACGCAACTTTCAACAAAAACTAAATTAACTTACATAATTCTATAAATGTTTTTCTTGTAAGTACTTCATTTGTATTTTCAATTTGAATAACTGCTTACATGTTTATCTAATACAATAATACATAATTACAAAAATAATATTACTGCCAGTATTTTATTTGCCAAAAGTACAATTTACTTAAGAAGCCCATCATCATCATGAATTTGTTAGTAAAGAAGTATGGAGATGTTAATATCCAATAGCGTCAACAGGTTGCGTACACTTTTTCAAATGCTTTCTTCATAATTAATTTTCTTAAGAATTTAATAGAATAAAAAAAAATTAATAATTATTAGAGGAAGTTTTGTTGTACCTGTGTACATATAAAGTTTGTGTATAAGAAAAAACTGACCAACAAATTTTAGAATGGCCAAGCAGTTTCTAAAACTAATAAATATTTTTTGAATCAATATTAGTATTTATTTATAATCTTCAGAAATAAACATGATTTTAGGTTATGTCAGCAGAATTGGACTTGTTGCTCAGTTTTTTGCGTTTTTGGTAAATTTCAAAGTAAAAAACAACATTTCAAGCAATACTTCTATAAAAAATTTACCAGTAAACACCTGGCCATAGTATTTCTGTTGAAGTTCAAGATTTAAACATGATAATAGAATTCAATCTAAGTATGTACTTCTTTAAAAACACAGACATCAAATTTCCTCATTTGACAAGTGTACGTCAACTTACTGGAGCTCCAGGACGGGCCCCAACCATCTGTGGTGCACTAAGCACAACCCGAGCTGGCTGGCCCTTCTGTGGTTGTGTGGGTACCCCAGGACGTACGTTAACTAATTGAAGATTAGAAAGGACAGTGGTAGAGGATTGTGACGAAGGAGTACCTACATTATTAACCTGTGGCACTGGCGAAACGTTCATGGGTAATGTTACTAAACCGGGTGAACCTGCAGGTGCCCCACTAGTTTTTATTACTATTGTGGGTTGTTTGGCTTGTATTGTTTGCACATTTGTGGTGGTTGTCTGAAGAACAGTTTGGGGTGTAAGAGAAGACAACCCAATGGTACCATTAGGTATAGTCTGAGACGTGGGGAAAGTGGCGACCCTGTTGGAAAGGACCGCTGCCGCACTAGTCATTGTCTGTCCACTTTGTGAAAACACTACTTTAACACCACCGCCACCACCACCAGTATCATTAGCCTTTGAGGTCTGTGAGTTACTGCTGTTATTGTTGTGATTATTATTGTTCACTTGGTTCACATAACTAGTCGTGACGGCTCCTGTAGCTACCTGGGCCGCCGCGCCCGTGATTATAGTGCCGGATAACGCATTATTCACTACCAGTTTGTTAGTATCCGCGGTTGTTGCCGAGCTAACTATAGACTCGCCGTTTATGATGGCCCCATGTTTCTGTGAGGGAACTGTCCCGCCATTAGATATTGCACTGTTTATATGATTTTGGTTAATTCCGATGCTTGTATTTGACTGGATCGACACCGCCGGCGTCGATGTGACGAGCTGGTTCTCTAAAGAACCCACAATTGCATTCACGGCCGACTCATCGACGTCTGATCTTAGAGCTTCTTCGAGAAACTTAGCAGACGCCATTTTCTGCCGAGACCCAACTGTAAACTGAGGAACGCATGCGCCTTCCTTTCATGCAGGCCTATGTTTAATTTTTGGGTCTGCGCATTTTACATGCATCTTACGCTGTTGCTGTTCACAACAAAGCAAATGTTGAACATGTGATGAAAGGGAATTGCGTGGTAGGTTTTGTTATTTCCAACTTTGCTTTTCATTTCATTCTTCATTCCAAGTCGATCTGAGGGAAATTTTGATATGTTTCCCTTTTTAATTGTCAATATAAGTTACGCTTACCATGTACTGAAATTGACAACACGACGCGTGTCAGCACAATTTGACAGAAAACTGATAAGTCATCACCTAAGAAGGAAGTAGAACAAACCCGCGAACTACAAACCGGTATTAACACAATATAAATAAACAATATTTTTTACCGTTAATAGGTATCTCATTTTTACACAAAACTGCAACTATTATAAAAATGTAGCTAATAATATATGTATAAGCGTGTATCTTGTTTAAAAACCATAAATGTAAGAGTAACTGTATATAATACAGATACTTTAAAGATATGATGGTATCAGTACAAGTAAAATTAAGAAAAAAACATCAATTACTCATAAGTACATTGGATTAAGCAGATTAAGAAAAGAAAATTACATTTATATTAATTATTCTTACCTGTATATATTTTAATAAATTTATCAAAATCTAAGCACTGTTGCCAATACGTTTATAAACATTTCAAATTACCTACCTTGATAAAATTACATAATACATAAATATGCCAAGTACTGTCTCAATTAAATGCAATTAACGATAACTTTCAGTTTAATTAATTTTAATTTATTAAAACAGCGCCAAAAACTGATCAAATTTGATTTTATAGCTTCAATGGACATGTATTTATATTTGCGTCATAAAAATATTAGGAAACCCAGATAATACGATTCTTTTGAATTTAATGTTGACTATTAAAGAAAATGAAAACTTTTATTTTCTACTGTTTTATTTCTCAACTTTCCCAGTATCTCAAATTTTACGAAATTACAACTGGCGCGAAATTTAATTTGATTCAAATAACAATATTTTTTATATAAAATGAAGCTTTTATGAAAACTGTTATAATAAAAAATAAATAAAACGTTAATCAAAAGATGGTGTTTATTACAAAAAAAGGATATGAACAAGTAACACAATTAGTATGTTTTATAATATTTTAATCTAAATAATGAAACTACCGCTTTTTTGTTACCAATTGCTAAATATCCGCTCCCTGGAGATATATTCATAGCCGTGATATATCCCATCTTAGCGCCAAACGTAGGAAAATTACTAAAAACAGTTCCTGATTCTACATGCAGTATGCGCACAGAATTTTCAATATTTTCTGAAGAAAGAGCAAGTATTTCAGACGTACTGTTAAAAGAGAGGTCTTTTATACTTGTAGTTAAATTAAGGACACTTTTCCTGGGTTGGGGTATTGTTTTATTTAGTACTTCGCTCATTTCATAAAGATTAACAACACCTTGACAGGAACCAGTTGCGATATATT
>NW_020439076.1:447289-454137 GCF_000699045.2 Agrilus planipennis
GCATTAAAAACACGCTCACCTTCAACGAAATTTCCTTTCCGAGGCTTTGTGTCAGCCCAATCACATATTGTGTCAATACTTATCATTTTATCGTAATTTAAAAACTTGGAAATTGCACGGTACACTATAGGAACTACGATAAATTTTCCCTAATCGGCGCCATGTTTTTAGGCTCCTCCCATTTGACGGATCCTAATAGTTCCCTGCATTTTTATGTTTACGTAGATTGTAATTTAATGGCATGGAGAAACAAAACGTTAATTTTATAATTTTTAGTCTAATAAGCGTATCTTTGGGGTCTCCGAATGTTCATAAATGGCAATATTGTTAAGCCACGTCTTTGTTTAGAGAAAAAGTGAAAAATACCTGCACTGTTTTGTTTTTTTCGGTATAAACATAAATAAGTCTTTGTTCCACAGCACTCGTTCTTTGGGGAATCCATGCGCAAACCACAACTCAATAGTATGCATTGTATTTCAAGTTTTCCTCCGGCTAAATTAGAAAACCTCTGTAAACTCTCAGTGGCTGATGCATGCTGCATATTTCAAAGGCTCCTGCGACGACCGACAGCAATTTCTCACCGTCACGTCTCTTTACATTAACCCCCTATACGAGGTCCGACAAAACGGGACTTTTTCGGTTCTTCCAATTATAAGTCTTTAAATAAAATATTGGTGGAATTGGAATCTGGTTTTTTATAAACTTGTAACCAAGAATGTCTGCCCTGGTTGGGAAACTTATCTACCTACTTATCACATATCAGAAAATTTCGTAACGAACCTAATAAAATCAGGGACGTAGTCAACGTTTTTCTTAATGGGTCAAGGGTTGGCTACACAGTTGTAGATTTTAAGTTCCATGCACCTTAAAACGCCTTCAGTTCTGTAAAAATGGCATTATAAAACCACAAGTATTCATATAATCCCACATAAAAGAAAATGCCTAGAGTTTCATAATACGAGGGTGGATTGATAAGTTTCCGGCCTGACCAAGAAAAACAAGGTTTTTAAAAATTTTTTTTTTTTATTTCTCAACATAATCTCCTCCAAGGCTGATANAAGGATATGAACAAGTAACACAATTAGTATGTTTTATAATATTTTAATCTAAATAATGAAACTACCGCTTTTTTGTTGCCAATTGCTAAATATCCGCTCCCTGGAGATATATTCATAGCCGTGATATATCCCATCTTAGCGCCAAACGTAGGAAAATTACTAAAAACAGTTCCTGATTCTACATGCAGTATGCGCACAGAATTTTCAATATTTTCTGAAGAAAGAGCAAGTATTTCAGACGTACTGTTAAAAGAGAGGTCTTTTATACTTGTAGTTAAATTAAGGACACTTTTCCTGGGTTGGGGTATTGTTTTATTTAGTACTTCGCTCATTTCATAAAGATTAACAACACCTTGACAGGAACCAGTTGCGATATATTGATTATTTGGAGATATAATAAGGGAAGATCCTTGGATACACCCTTCATCAATCCATTTGTGTTGAACTCTTTGCATTCTCATGTCCCATATAGTTACTTCACCCATCACACTGTGACCAAAGAGTAAATTGCCCTTTGTATTGAAACTCAATGCAGCAATTTCTGAATTTTGTTTCAAAGTAAATAATTTTTCTTTTGATTTGCTAGAGAGTACATGTATTTCTCCCCATTTACTTGCTACAGCTAAACACTTTTCATCAGGTGATACTGTAAACTTTTTACATTGTGTAAGGCCATATGGTAAAGGTACCCTTAAAACTTTAGCAGAAATCAAATCATAATTATAAATAAAAGGATGTCTTGAACCCAAAACAGCTTCATTGCCATTCTGAAGGAATTTGGCACAAAATACTGGAAACTGCTGGAAAGAAACATTGTGTAACTTTTTATTTTCTTTTCCATCAACTGCATACAATGTAGCAACACCAGAATTACCAGCTACAAGTGCTACACTCGATGTAGGATGAAATTCTATACAATTAATAATTCCTTCAGCATACGTTTCTGCATTTAAGTCTTTGAGTTTTTTAAATTCCAATGTAGTTGGTGGTAATGTTTGAGGTACGACTTTTTTTAGAAATCCACATGTTTGATTTATTTCTTCATCTGAATCTGAGTCCACCTTCTTTCTTTTCAAAGATGCCCATTTTGGGTCCCCAACTACAGTCTTAAATTTTTGTTGTAAAAGCTCTGAGTACTTATTTGAGCGCTTGTTAATTCCTCCATTAGGGAGTTTTCTACCTTGAGCATTTAAAGCTTGACCAACCAAAATATCATCGTCTTCATCTACCCAAGCTGGTTTTCTTTCTAACTCTTCAAAATAATCACTATCTACGTCTTCATCACCAACACCAGAGTCAAAGTTTGAAGATTCTGGAGAAGTTGAAGTTTGTGCCTGATTTAGCTCGTTTTCAGCTTCTTCCAAACTTTTTAATAGATTTGTATCGTAACCGAAAAGTATGTTTGACAAATGTTTTTCTTCCGCTCGTGCTCGATTATCAAACGGCCTGAAATTGTTTCTAGGCGCTAATACATGAACTTCAACTTCAGCTGAAGGATTGTGTTTCCGTTTTTTGTTTAAATTTGGCATTGCCTTTTATTTGAAATAAAATATTAACAATAAAGTATGATATAAAACTCTATCATGCACTTTATAACCTAAAACCTCCTCACCATAAATTATTTGACAATTGACATTGATACGACCATAGATATATGTCTACGTCTATGAGTAGTACCCATAGGTAGTACCACTGACTACAGAGCAAAAAGTTTTTCTAAGTGTCTAGACACACGGTAATTTTAACGGAATACTACGGATATGACTAACATACCGTGTAGTTAAATAATATCGCTAGCTTCATCTGTTTGCTAAAATAAAGTTAAAAATAGGAGAATTAATTATAAAAGTCAAAGATAATCATGTTACCTACATACACAGTGTTATTTATCTAGAGTATGATTATAGTTATAAATATGGAAAATGAAAAAATCTTAATAAAGGGAATACTTATATAGTACTGAATTGTTGTGAAGTTTAACAACACTCCTTATTATTGCTTAATTAAGAATATTCTAAAATAATAAAATAATTGATTTTCAAAGGTCCTTATTCGTTCAACGTCTTCTTCAAAATGAAATGCTGAGGAATACTTCTTTTCTACAAATTCAATAGTTATGTAGATTGTTATTTTTTTACTTTAATTGTTCAAGACTTTAAAAGACAAATTATTTAGATGTATCTGATTCGTTCAAGAAAGTTTAATAATAAATGAGCTAGTCGCCCAGTAACGGTCGGGGAAAAACGAATATGAAGTAATTACTAATTTCTTCCAATAGACCTTACCCATGATCCGTAGGTCTGTACCCGTTAGAGTTCTAATACGTAACCTCGTTTGGTAAAGCTACTGACGATGACGATGTTTTATTTGTTTGAAACTGCTTGCCTTGCCAACGGGCGGCAGTCTAGCTATGCCAGTTCTATTCACGGTCGATGCAGTAACTTCTTTCTTAATTTATATTTGTTTCTCTTTTGATAAAATTATATAATCAGTATTTTCTGGTAGATTTCGTACTCATACAATTTTTGAGGCATTTTAATGAAAAAACCTAGACGTTTCTTTATGCTGCCATTTTCACAAATAAAATTATTACATAATTCACGTTTGCCATGGGCTGTGCCAGAGAGACTCGTAATTAGAATTCATTCAGAAATATGCCGTTTTTGAAAGAGACTGTACAAAGTCTTCATTATGCATTGTAATAAGAAAAGGTTCCTTTTATGTAAAAAAAAGAAATAATGCCTTCAGGCTGGCGAAATTCTGAATATAATAATTGTAAGGTATCATATTCTTTAGTCAGGGTTAATTCTACAAGAAGAGAAGAAATACATAGAAACATACGTATATGTATGTGTATTCCGTTCATATCTCGTGGACCGCAGGAATAATGCGGCGTGTCAGCCGAAGGGCATGGGCGAGATGCCCTGGGGCACAAATGGGTGTGTTGTAAAATATGAGCGCCCCAAGGTACGGTCTGTTGTTCTCCGTTGTTATACGGCGGACGAATTGTTCCTGGGGCATTTTTAAATTCCATTCCATTCCGAACCGCATTGCAAGCTCTCTCTCTTGTTCTGTTTGAAAGCTGATAAAAAAATTTATTCGCCTCGGGCTTTTTAGATATTTTAAATAAAGGGTACCTGAGAATAACAAATTTTATGTAAGCTTCTTACACAGGGCGTTTAAAAATTCTTTGAAATCGGTCTTCTAATAACATTATACTCCTCACGGCACGAATTTTTTGTTGTGTAATTTTGTCTAATCATAAGTTTGCAAAGTGTACGAAATTTTCGTTATTAAAATTAAATCGAATAGTCAATTACTATAATGAAATTGATTTGATTTATTCCCTTTTATAGCTTGTGCATCGTGAACACTTAGCGTTAAAGTTTACTTGTCTTAGTTTTATAAATTTTACCGTAAACTTTAAGAATTGGTTGTGATTAATTGTAATTATAAATTTTGATAGATTAGATTATGCTTCAAAAACCGTTGTCAGAATTATTTATTTTTTTTTTGAGGCAGGATATTTTAAAGTGATAGGTTCATGATGACATTATCAAAGTAAATCATATTTTTAAAAGTGGAGATTTTGGAACAAGACCATAATCATTTTTGAAATACAGTGTAAATACATTGCGTATAGTCTGCTATCTTCGTCTGATGTTTTTTGCTGCTGCAATGTTAAGGAGTTTGTCGTTAAATCGAGTGACGTTATAAAGAGTTTACACCGTATGTTTCGTCTTCAGTTTGAAGTACGTCTGATAATTTTTCGAATTCTAGGTAATTTTCATTTTTCGTTAAAGTTTATCGAGTTTTTTTTTTCAGTCTGAAATTCAGAAATTCTGACCGATTCTTTTTTTTGAAGAAGTCGACTTATTTTAGCTGCGAACGTGTTTTCTTAAGCGTTTTTCTTTCACAATCAAACTGAAATAGTGCTGGGTCTGGGATCACCTATTTATTGGTAATCTTTATCTTTTCTCCCTGGATATCCTCTCTATTGTAGTAAACGGCAAACAAGGAGATCAAGAAGTTTTCTGACGGCTACGGTTATACTTGTTCGAGTTCGACATTCTGAACAGCTTCAGGCGGCATAAAATACCTAGTTCCCTGTCCCCTCGTCAGCCTATTTTAGCCCCGAGTCCATCTGCGGCCGAATAGGTTCTCCATACATATCTAGGCTGTCGTATCTCTGGGCAATATTTGAAATAACCCGACTTGTTCCGCTCAGTGTACACTGTACAACAATACTTACTATATAGAAACGGTGATGAAAGAGAATAAGCGGAATCGCCTAAGGCAGTTGCAATCACCCCTGCTGTTGCTCGCCTAGAGCTTTGGTTAATTATTATAGCTCGTTCTACTGGCCACGTGTTTCGTACAGCCCGTTCCTTGGCTGAAATCATCGAATACAAAAGTGGATTTATCAAGTTCCTTTTCATGAACAAAGGAATTCAGAAAGGTTTTCTTCACGAAACTGCATTTCAGTCCATGGAAATTTCTACTGTCAAAATCAAAGAAAAAAAGCACTACTTGTAACTGTTTTATAACTATCTATTTTAAACGATCAAATAATAAATAAAACATTTTTTTTTACTCTAATCTTCCTTAGGGTTCCGTATCTCTTAAGGAAACAATTAAACCCTTCGCGCAGGTCCCTAGCCAAAGAGGGGGATGCTCCCCGCCCAATATTTTCTTCAGTTGGCTTTCTCATCCTGTGTTATTAATTAGGAAATATGTTAAAAATAGTCTTCTTTCATAATTTCGTGTCAAAGCGCCTGTAGGTAAAGCTGCTTGAGAATCTCGAAGATCATTCGTGTATACGGGTTGTAATAAAATTATAAAAGGGCATAGGGACCATAAAAGTAATAGCGGTCCTTAGTTCGATGTTCACAGAACTCTCGCAGGTAGCAGAAATTACCATTACAGTATCATCAAGAAATCAAACTTCCAGTCAATATTTCGTGTCATATACCCTATACTAAGTTGGTTACTAGAATACAGTGGTACATCAATAACGACCTGAGGGGATAATTGGTAAATCTGTTGTGGTACGCAAAAATACCAAGATATCGAATAAAGGAAGCCTTCAACATTGTAGACGCAATATATATTATTAATAGAACCAGAGAATCCCTTATTTATAATAAGGCAAAATGAGAAGACAAGATGTATTTCTAAATCTAATAGAAAATGCCAAAATTTTTGCCAGAAAAGTTAAAGTTAATCCAAAACAGGTTTTTCAGACGTCATCGGAAACGAATAATTTCCACAAAAATTGATAACCGTGAATCCAATGCAGCGAGCTTTGATGTAAATATGTTTTATAGAAAAGAATTTTTAAGCGTTTAAGATAAAATTACAAACTCTTTACAAGATAAATTCAAAATGGTTGTAGAACGTTTGAATCCTATCTCAAACATTCTCACAAATCCTTTAGACAGAAAGATATTACAAGTGAAAATACTGAAAATACGCAGTTGGAGATATTATTTGATATATGCTCTTTTATATAAGGCATCATGAAGGTAGCTGCTAGATATAAAACAGCTATTGGGGAAATTTTTCGTTTTTGTCAGCTAATTTTACAGCGAGCTTTTCGGTGGTTTCGAACGAAAAAAAAAATTAGTTTATATTTCAATTCTATAAAAATTTTTAGAGATGTAGGATACAGTAGTAATAATATAAGAAACAAGGCAGGGGTCATTTTGATAGAAAATGAGGAAAAGGCAGATAGGTGGAAAGAATATTTAGAGAACCTTTACGCAGGCCCTGAGTTAGGAGATATATTAG
>NW_020439076.1:455138-455554 GCF_000699045.2 Agrilus planipennis
CACGCAAATTGTAAAATTGTTTATTAAAATAATAAAACACGTTAAAAAAGTAAAAATTTTTTTGATGATGGAGTCGACGAAGTTTTCTTCTAAAGTTAAATCAAATAAAAAGTTAATATGTTCAGTGAAAAGCTGCAATAGCACTTGAGACATAGATCTTCACTCTTCACCTACATTAACTCCTTTCCAATAAAAACTAACCGTTTTGTATAGGTATGTAAAAAATATATTCGGAAAATTAGAGAAAAAAGTAAACTAATAGAAGCTTGGATGAAAGCAGTAGATATCAAAGAAGTGAATTCCGGAATAACAATTTGTTCACGTCATTTTAATGCACATGATTATATTTCAGCAAGTATTTACCATCAGCCATAACCTTAATATTTAAAACTAGAATCATACTAAAATTATAAAGT
>NW_020439076.1:456859-465657 GCF_000699045.2 Agrilus planipennis
CAATAAAAAATAGGCGAGATAGTTTGGTAGGACACCTTCTCAGGCATGAAGGTCTAGTAAGAGACATATTAGAGGCAGAAACAGGAGTTAGGAGGGGTAGAGGTAGACCTAGATTAGATTACTCTTCGCAAATAGTTAAGGATGTGGGTTGTTCTAGTTTTAGGGAAATGCGAAGTTTAGCTCAGGACAGGAACGAGTGGAGGTACGTGTTCAACCAGTCTTAGGACTGACGACTTTATGATGATAATAAATATCATCCCTTAAATATTCGTAGTAACCGTTTAAGTAATCCACGTAGATGTTACAGTCGATAGTGAATACTCAATTTGTCTGAAAAAGCCAATGTTGTGTCGAAACATGTTACAAAATAAAAGTTTGTGAAAATCTTTAAATGTTTTGTTAAGGCATAGGATAATTCTAAGCAAAACGTTTTTGGTTATAGATACATATTAACGTTTTAAATTTTATACTACTTTTATCGGGTTAACATTCAGAGTGGACCAGCACACGTGCTACAACTTTCAATACATGGCCCTAGACCCTACACCCATCTGCACCTACGTTCCCGTTAATAACTATAAATTTATACATATTTGGGAGCGTTTCTGGCGCGGAAAAACCGATGGGTGGTGCACTGGTTGGCGTGGTCCGACCCTGTATATATGCATCGTCGGTATTTTCTCCATTCAGAATGCACCGCTTTTTCCTTTCCGAGTCTATCGCATAGTCCTTAGGGATGCACTGGCTGCCAGGTATGTTAATATAACTTTCCGTACGTCTTGCTTTTAACCGAGGGCGCTCTAGCTGGCTGCTTTAGCATACGAGGGTGGATTGATAAGTTTCCGGCCTAACCAAGAGATGACGCCACTAGGCCTACCTTGAGGTGACATTCTATAGTACCATCCTTGGATAGCTTGTAGCTATAGTTTCAGCCCGATCTCCTTGCTAGTGTAGGTTTGACAGCACGCTGAACAAGACGCCTCTGTGGTTTTCGTAAAAATGGAAAAGCAGGAAAATCGTGCTGTCATCAAATACTTTTATTTGAAGGGGTTAACGCCGAAGGAAATTAAAAAAGAGATGGACTCAACACTGGGGACATCCTCCCCGTCATATTCAACCGTTAAGCAGTGGGTTTCCGAGTTTAAAAAGGGTCGTGTGAGCACCTCTGATGGGCCTCGCTCAGGACGCCCCGTTGAGGTCACAACTCCAGATATGATCGAAAAAATTCATCAAATAGTGCTGGGAGACCGCAGATTGAAAGTGCGTGAGATAGCTGAGACCTGTAAGATGTCATATGAACGTGTGCAACATATTTTGCACCAACATTTGCATATGGAAAAGCTCTGTGCAAGATGGGTGCCGCGTTTGCTAACAGTCGACCAAAAATTGATTCGAAAAAACATTTCTACCGCAAATTTGTCATTGTATAAGCGTAATCCAAGCGAATTTTTGCGTCGATTCGTAACCGTTGACGAAACGTGGGTCCACCACTACACTCCTGAAACCAAAGAACAGTCTAAACAGTGGATTGGACCAGGGGAACCAACTCCAAAGAAGGCAAAAACAATTTTTTCGGCGAACAAGGTTATGGCTACTGTTTTTTGGGATGCAAGAGGTATTATATACATTGATTACCTTGCAAAGGGTAATACTATCACTGGTCAATACTACGCAGACTTATTGCAACGTTAGAGCCACGAGGTGAAAATTAAACGACCTCATCTGGCGAAGAAAAAAATCTTGTTTCATCACGATAACGCACCAGCGCACACGTCAATCGTTGCGACGGCTAAAATCAACGATCTAAAGTTTGAATTGATGCCGCACCCTCCTTACTCTCCAGACCTAGCCCCGAGTGACTATTTTCTGTTCCCTAATCTCAAAAAATGGCTTGGCGGTAAGAGATTTGCGGACAATGAAGAAGTAATCGAAGCTGTAAATGGTTATTTTGAGGAGCTTGACGAATCAGTCTATAGAGATGGCATTAATAGACTGGAACACCGCTATGAGAAATGTATCAGCCTTGGAGGAGATTATGTTGAGAAATAAAAAAAAAAAATTTTTAAAAACCTTGTTTTTCTTGGTCAGGCCGGAAACTTATCAATCCACCCTCGTAAAAGGGGTCGTAGTCATATTCCGAGCAAACCTGATACACCACTCCAGTATAC
The DNA here is from genome assembly GCF_000699045.2 of Agrilus planipennis. Taxonomy (NCBI): domain Eukaryota; kingdom Metazoa; phylum Arthropoda; class Insecta; order Coleoptera; family Buprestidae; genus Agrilus; species Agrilus planipennis. The sequence goes on from NW_020439076.1 coordinate 459,028, forward strand.
ACACCACACAGCGGAATCGGGTTGGACTTGGCCCGGGGCTATTATTAACCCAACTGCTTGTAACAAAAAGATCTCGCTCCGGTTGGACGCCCCAGGCTGAAAGTTAGTTTCTACCTCCTCGGCGACGATGTTTTGTACGCCAGTCGGAGCCCAAACGCGTAACGTGTATGACGTGGTTCGAACAAGGCTCCAGAAACCGACTTCCACCACGAGGTCCCAAACGGTTTGCGAAAAGCGACAGTGCCCGGGTCTCACAAACATTACATATTAAGGGATGACAGCTTAAAAGGGAGGGTGCTTGTTGTTTAGGTGAAAGTATTTATTTTATTTTTTGTTACAAGTGCTTTTCTTCGTAAGACTTTGTAAGAAAATTAATTAATTCAACCTGGAGAACCGAGGCTTGGTAACGCTGGAGGCTTCTTGCCCCAAGCGGTAAGTGTGTCTTTACAAACTTATCGTTAAATAGTTTATCGCCCGGAGGGTTTGTTGTTGTTTAGGGTATAATGGTTAAGTTAGTTTAACAGCCTTGGGCCACTAAACTGACGTAAAAATAAGTTATGGAAAATGACTTGTTAATTAAATTTCTAATTGTGTAATTACATAAAATAACAATTACCTATGTAACATTGTCATCGAAAAACTCATGCGTCTAATTTGCAGTGTTTGATGAATAAGTTTTTACCAAAACTAAACATTATTTTCTTTGGATATCTATAAAAATGAAATAATATATTTCATCGGTTTTGTTTGGGTAAATATTTCCACCTAAATAAATCTGGAAGAATGCTCATTATTTATCAGTTTCAAATGAGTAACTCATTCAATGAGTATCTTTTTTAATTCATGGAATTGAATACATAGTTTCTACATTTATGTGATGAAAATCGATCATAATCAGAAGATTTTCACAAAAAATTCATTGATAGTTTAAAAATGGAAAAAAATTCCATTTTCTTTCGTTTATATTGAATAAGAGAATTAGCTTAATGATAATAACTGACCGTTAAGTAGGTACCAGGATAAAACAGACTCAGAGCGTTACTTTTATAATGTTTGTGATTTTATTTTGAATACCGATGATTTTGTTATTTTTGGAATTTGTAAATGTATTAATTGTCAAACACACAAAATAAATTGTGTTCTTATTCAGCACAAATTGATTTTATTCATGAAGGCGTCACACAAATTTTATGATTTTTTAACTCCCACCCTATCCTTGCCACAGGTGGTCACATTTATGAAACCTCTCCCCCTGGTGTGATGTCATATACTTTTCAATTTTGTATTTAGAAATAATTAAATTAAAACAGCAATTTTAAATCTTTAATAAAAGCAACATAAAGTCAAATATTTTAAACAATTGACAAATAAACAAGGCTACATTTCGTTGACCCCTCCCCGCCCTTAGCGTGTGACGTAATTTACAAATGGCCCCTAATTAATTTTGAAAATTCTGAGTTTAATATAAAGTAATTTAATTGTGTTTTGTTTGTGTTAAGTCGAAGTAAAAATGATTGTTTTAGACCAAAAGTTTCATCCTGGTTAGTTCCGATGCAGCATTAATTAATGCGATCAAATAAAGTTTGTTGCACTTCTGTTTCCGACAATACAAGTGACAGCCCTCGACACGTGAGTGACTGTGTGTATAAATGTATGTGCACAGGTATATCTGGGTACAAGGTACCTAAGTATTAACTACCTATTATTATTTTGATGTATACAGATATATGAACGACTTATTTATGTAGGTACCTAGGTACGTAGCCGTTTAAGCGAGTGGTTTTGAAGTTAAGTTATAATAATATTGGAACGGTAACGTTGTTCTAACTTGACACACACTTTGGGCAAGTTTGTAACGTACAAGTTTTGACTGAGTTCATCAGGCTGACGATTATTAAAGTTGAGGGTGTGAAAGGTAAATGCATCCCTTTGAACTTAGCTAACGCAAGGGGAGGTTGGGTGGCGAAAAGTATGTATGTATTAGTAGGTATGTCAATATAAATAGGATTAGATAATTAAAATGAGTAATAAATAGCTTGGGGTGGGATAGTAACATTCCTACCAAAACTAAAAAAAAACATTTGGGTGAAGTCTTAGTACAGTCCATCATGAGTTATGGGTGCGATTGAGAACGTACTTAAATCAAGGCGGTAGAAATGAACATCAACATCATTAAGGATAGTACAACTGTAGCGATAGATATACAGGGGTTTAGATTTGCAGATGATATAGCAATATTAGCATCTAGCAAGGAGGATCTAGAGATAGCTTTAAATAAAATGGAAGCGGTACTGACAACACAGTATTGTATGAAAATAAGTAAAAGTAAAACAAAAATACTGGTATGCAAGGGAAGAAAAAGTAGGGAAAGAGCGAATATAAAGATAGGAGAAAAGTGGCTGATTTTAGTATCTAAGAAGTCAGATAAGTCTGGACGGAAGGAGTAGTAGGGATATAAAGCAGAGGATAGTGCAGGGTCGAATCGCCTTCAATAAAAAGAAGTCACTTCTATACTCGCGAACGGTTAATTTAGAAATTCGAAAAAGGTTGTTAAAGGTGTATGTTTGGAGCACGGCGCTGTACGGGTACGAAACATGAACGGTGGGCGCTGCGGAAAAGAAAAGGTTGGATGCGTTCGAAATGTGGTGTTACAGGCGAATGATGAGGATATCATGGGTAGAAAAGGTTAGAAATGAAGAGGTAATAGAAAGAATAGGAGAACAGAGGACTCTATGGAAGTCAATAAGAAATAGGCTTAGATACGTTGGTAGGACACCTTCTCATGCATGAAGGTCTAGCCAGAGACATATTAGAGGCAGAAACGGAAAATTTAGGAGGGATAAAGGTAGACCTAGATTAGATTACTGTTCGCAAATAGTTAATGATGTGGGATGTTCCAGTTTTAGGGAAATGCAAAGATTAGCTCAGGATAGGAAAGAGTGGAGGTGCGTGTCCAACCAACAATTCACGTCGCAGTGTCCGATTATTATTTGGATTACAGCGAATACCAAATAAATAAACTAAAAGGGTACCTAAATGAGACAGTAGCAGATGGGATGGAATGGCATGATTTGAATAGCACTTATTAAGAATGCCAGACGAAACATGATCTAAGAATATATCATTGAGGTCTAGAGGAGGGAAGGCCGCGAAGATCGTTGTACGAAAGTATAACGGACACAGTTTCTAGGTGCATCATGATTTAAGTATTGTTAATTCTGAGTTAATTGCATGATATTGTACAACCTGAATTGTATAATTGATTGAGTGCATACTTTTCCTCCAGTTTAATCTTGTTGGTTGTATTTTGAATCTCCTCCCCGGCAAAAAGCTTTCAAAGCTGACTTTTCTGCGTAATACTTGCTTGGGTTGCCTGTTATACTCTCTTGGACTTCAACTCAATCCAACTACCTATTATTATTATTTCATATGAAACTTTCACAAAAATGTTTAAAAGTTGTACAATGGTTTAAAAAAAGAAAATATTAATGTGAAAATTCACTCGCAATTTCTTATCCACTGTAAATTACCTCAAGTTAATGACGGAAAATTTGTTGCTGTTGTCATACCTTCGACCTAATAGTGGTCAGAGCATTGGTGCGTAAAGCCAAAGGTCTCAGGTTCGATTTCCGGCGAGGCTGTGACAACACCAACAAATTTTTTTTTAATTAACCTGAGGCAGTTAACCTCTATTAAATGTCAATGCATTTCATATGTATGGTATTGCTAGAAAAGTATTAAGATTTCTATTTAATTTCTATCAGAGTATTACTCCTTTGTTGCTAACAGGAGTATCTGTAGTACCTAGTCTATGTATCAGTTGCTTGTAACAAAGAAAGCACTTTCTGATTAGTTATTTCAATTTTTAGTTATTAGTTATTCAAATTATCAGTTACCTGGCATATTTTTTGAACACTGTAATAATATTGTAAATTGTCAATTTCAGCCATGCATCATGCAAATGATAGTAAAGATGAAGGTTATTTTTATTTTATTTCTTTAGAGTTCATAGATTGAAATTTTCCCTTAAGGCACTCGCAAATAACAAATCGATTGACAGCTCCATGCCAGATGGATCAATTTCACCTTTAACATTTTCAAAATTAAAAGTTTGTACCCGATCAACGTAACATGATGGTGGAAAACATGCCGTTGGAGGTAATATGAAATATTCGGGAAAATGTTAAAACGTAATGCATACGTCCAGAATTTTGTTGGTAAACTAAAAAACGGCAGGTATTTATTCTGTAAACGTTACAGGATTCAAAAACCGGAATTGTTTTGAAGAAAAACATATGACATAAATATTACAATTCTCTGAAAATATTACACTAAAATTTCGACAGATGGATAGCGAATACGTACCTAGATAAATGATGTTGATGCATTTCAGTTCAAAAATTATTAGCAAACAATGCATCATGTACACATCCGTCTGCGTAAATAAATAGTTGTTTTTGAAATGTTCTATGTTCGTGTACTCTGATCCAATACTCCTGTTAAATTAATAGACATAAAATGCCCGAAGAGGTACCAATACATCACTGATCGTGAGTAATCAATTCGATGATGCAGTAATTCCATTTTAGATTTACATTGCATAAACTCTCAATTTTCGATTAACTACAAATGTGTATGATGGGCTCACTGCATTAAAAAAGGGACTCGGATACAGTTGTCCCATTTTTTGAAATCCATTTTTAAGGATCTGTAGGTATTAACATAAACCCATCCGAATCCCTAGAGGACGAACCTCAATGCTGCAATCACAGAAATATATATTTGAGAAAACTCATAAGGTTGCTAGCTATTAAGGGCAAACTTATCTGGTGAAGTCGTTAAAGGACCTGTAGGTATCACTAAAAACTCATCTGAATCCTTAGAAGTCCTGAATGCTGCAATCGCAGAAATAAGTTTTTGAGAAAAAATCTTAGATTGGTAGATATTGTTGGGCAAAGAAAAAACTCTTCTGATTTAATACTCATAAAGAAATTAACTCAAATTTAATAAGAAAAGTGTAAGCTTTTGCCCCGTACTTAAGATTAACTCAAATTTCCTAAATGCATGTTTTGACTTATAATTTTGATTTGATTGAAAAGATTCGAATTTAGAATAGGATCACTGTCTGAGTTCATTAGAATTTCTTCATTTTTGTTTATTTTAAAATTTCAGTATTTTCGTAAGCTTTTGGACAAAAGGAATTTGAAGTAACTAGGGTCGATTTTGTGGTAATTATCAAGTTTTTGTTCTTTCTATTAAATGTAAGATGAGCTAAATGTTCCTTAAATATCGTATTAATACTTTAAAATTATAAAAAAATATATGTACTATTAAGAAATTTTAATTTTCATTCCTCTAACAAAATGTTCCAACAATTTCTGTCTGCACAAGGAGAACAATTACTTTGAAAATGATTTTATCGTAGTAAAAGAGTGAGTTTTGTTTTCCGTCTCTACGGTTTCAAAGCGTTCTGTGACATTAGGTGCATGGTGTTCGGTACAGTCCAGTTTTTCTAAACATCTTTCTTTTATACCTGGATGCTTTATTAACACAAAGTTATACTTTAAGATAATATTCTTACCTGCGTGTATTGCCACGTTTCGTTATGGGGTCCTTCCAAGAACTATTTGGAAAACGAGTGAAACGTTCTAATGCATAGACAACACTTGTTAGAGATTAGACGCTTTAAAGAATTTGTTGGACTGTTTAATAGCAATCGTATGTCTATTATCATATTCTTATATCATCAATAAACGTTTGTAAAACTTCACCATTCAAAAATATTGTAACATTTAATGTGCAAATATTTTTTATATAGTGGATAAACCAAGCACCTCCACCAATATTTTTTATTATTGTAAGGAACGATTGTCACATGGCGTGAATGGTATCAAAAAGTTCATCGTGGCACTGTCCACATAACTGAAACTACAGGAATGTTTAAAGGATGTTTGGGAGGTACAATCGGAGACAAGAGTACATAAAATTTAGATTAATTAGGTTTTGCAGCATATCATGAGGTAAATAAATACTATCTTTACTAAAAGANTTACAGGAGTTTTAGAATTGAATGAGGAACGTTCTTCCAAATTTTTATTTGTCTCGTTTTTGACATAGCTCGCAAACATCCTTAAGTAAAATCACAGAGTGAAAATATCTCTATCAATTATTTAATGGAATGGATAACCTTTGGGATGTTTGTTTAATAAAATAATGTATGTTTTGCTCATTAAAACGATAATAATTTCTTTTAATGAAAATTACATTTGCATCAAGTACAAACATGTAATAATTTCTTGTGTGGTTCTCTTTTAAAATGTGAACTCTATTATTATATAGTATTCTCTTCTTTGACATTAAATATGGCATAAATCACTGTAGGTCAGAGATCCACGGTAGTAAATTAAAAAGGCGTGAGAAAAGTGCGTTTACATAATACGAGGGTGGATTGATAAGTTTCCGGCCTGACCAAGAAAAACAAGGTTTTTAAAAATTTTTTTTTTTTATTTCTCAACATAATCTCCTCCAAGGCTGATACATTTCTCATAGCGGTGTTCCAGTCTATTAATGCCATCTCTATAGACTGATTCGTCAAGCTCCTCAAAATAACCATTTACAGCTTCGATTACT
>NW_020439076.1:468300-475853 GCF_000699045.2 Agrilus planipennis
ACGATTTTCCTGCTTTTCCATTTTTACGAAAACCACAGAGGCGTCTTGTTCAGCGTGCTGTCAAACCTACACTAGCAAGGAGATCGGGCTGAAACTATAGCTACAAGCTATCCAAGGATGGTACTATAGAATGTCACCTCAAGGTAGGCCTAGTGGCGTCATCTCTTGGTTAGGCCGGAAACTTATCAATCCACCCTCGTAGGTGAACTTGTTGGACCGTTCAAGAAGCTAGACGTGCAGGTACACTGTAATTTATCTACTCATATGTCTTGTTCCGTTGACAGGCAAGAAATAAAAGTTTAATATACAGCACCACCTGATGTGGCCCAAAAAACTCCTGTGGTGGAAGGAAATTAATGCCGTCGTACTAATGTTTAGAGGCTTCAAAGATTAAGATGATCTTCATCAGTGGAATTTTTAGTGAGTAATCTTTATCAGAACTCATTAGGAAAATTCTCAATTAGTGATCTTCACCAGAAGCACTCTCAGTGATCTTCATCAGAAGAATTCTCAGTGAGTGATCACCGTCAGAGAAATTGGCAGTTAATCATCCTTACAGTGAAATCTTCATTAAAGGGACTCTTAGTGAGTGATCTTCATTAGGATAGTTGTCAATTAGTGATCTTCATCAGAAGAACTCTCTTTGAGTGATCTTAAGCAGAACAATTTTCAGTGAATGACCTTCGTTAGAGGAATTGTCAGTTGTTTTATCGCAAGAATCCCCACTGAAATTAAAACTCTCAGTAAATGATCTTCATCCGAGGAGTTCTCGGTCAATGACCTTCTTCAAGAGAGTTATCAATTAATGATTTTCATTAGAAGAACTCTCTCTTTGAGTGGTCTTAAGCAGAAGAATTCTCAGTGAGTCACTTTCGTCAGAGAAATTGTCAGTTAATTATCTTTATTAAAAGAACATCCAGTGAAATCTTCATTAAAGGGACTCTCAGTAAATGATATATATATATATGAGGACCTCTCGGTGAATGATTTTCATGAGCAGAGTTAAAAGAACTCTGAGTGATCCTAAGCAGAGGAATTTTCATTGAGTAATCTTTGTCTTTATCAGAAGAATCCCCAGTGAAATCTCCATTATAGGGACTTTCAGAGAGTGATCTTTATCAGAAGAACTCTCAATAAAATGTCTTCATTAGAGAATCTCTCCGTGAATGATCTTCATTAGGAGAGTTAGAAGAATTCTCTTTGAGTGATCTTAAACTGAAAAATCCTTCGTGAGTGATCTTTGTCATACGAATTATTATTATTTAGTTATGTTTATCAGAAGAGCACATAGTGAATTCTTCATTGGGAGGATGCTCAGTGTGTGATCCTTATCAGAAGAACTCTCAATAAATGACCTTCATTGGAGGAGCTCTCGTTTAATAATCTTCATTATGAGGGTCAGAAGAATGCTCAGTGAGTGATCTTCGTCTGACAAATTATTAGTTAGTTATCTTTATCAGAAGAACACCCAGTGAAATCTTCGTTAGAGGGATGCTCAGTGAGTGATCTTTATCAGAATAACTCTCAGTAGTACATGATATTCATTGGAAGGTCCCTCGGGATGATCTTCATTAGGAGAGTTAGAAGAATTCTTTTTGAGTGATCTTAAGAAGAATTTTGCTTCTTTTTCAAAAAAGTTATTGGGTAGGAAGCTGAAATTCGTTTTTATCTCGGATTACTAAGAAAAGTTAGTTGCTCGTAGAATTATATACGAAACCCTTGGTGCTCGAATCCAATTTTCTTTTGCTCTGTTTTGCGGAAAACGCTAAATGATACGTATATCTTTGTGTTGCCCCTATAACTTGTAATGGTGGTAAACACTTATTGTTTCGCTAATTGAACTCTTACCATTTCGGTCTCATTCCACTGAAATGGTGTTGGTAGAAGTGTCGTTGGAACAACTGGTTGTTTTACAAGGCACAACAATGCCAGGCGCATTATGAGGAGCGGTGATGAACAAGTAAAGTAAGCGGACAAAACCACACACAAAAAAAATAAAAAAATATTCATCTGTATTCATGTGGACATGGTAGTTATGTGTATGTAGACACTGGTTGTGGTAGCGAAGTAAGTAAAAGGGTGACGAGATGGGGGGACGGCGGGGGGTTGTTGGGTGGTAGTGAGGTGGAGAGACGAGGGCCGGTCCCGTGACATTCCTTGTCGCATCGCCGGAGGCCAAGTCGAGCATGACCTGGCATTCCATAACATACCTACACACATAGGTAGATGTAGTAAGTGCCCCGTGATGGTAGCCTGGAGTGAAATCTTAACCTTCCACGGGCTAATAAAAGAAACGCCGAGAGCAAACCGGTCATTCAGTCAGTGAAATAATAATAAGACCACTACGACCAACAAAACCAACCAGCCTTCTAAGTATAGTAACATTATTGGGATACTTTACCTGCAGATCAATTATTCAACGACAGACGGTACGTATTCTGTCTCATATTACAACGGACACACGTTATGCAACATACTTCGAATACATAAGTAGTTACTATCTACCCATTAAAAGACTCGCTCAAAATGTATCTAATATATTGGTGTAGATAGTCGCCTCACTTCTATTACATTTAAGGGCTGAAGAAGAGACGAGTGCAAAGTTGAAAGTTGGTGCATTATTTTTCATTTAGGTGGTCAAAATTTTTGACTGATAAAATCATTATCGATTTAGATATATTTCGAACAAAAAACCAAATTAATATGGTACTAAATATGGTCGCAACTTGGAAGGGATATAAACTTTAATTAAAATGTTTTGAATTAAATTATACCCGATAACACAAAAGAAGGAAATACCACAAATGGCGCGGTAAACGCCATCTGTAGTACGATGCTACATTTTAGAATTACGTATGCTCCAACAAGGTCCACTTGTGTGGATATCTACTTGTTGAAACGAATCCCGGCGTAGCTAACCTCAACGTGATAGGCACGTTACCATAATCGAATAAAATAATTCGAAGTGGACTGTATTTTGTCGAAACTGCCAGACGCGGATCGCGATTTCGATCTTTTAGGATCTCATCAGCGCGTCGCAGACAGCTCCGACAGAACACAGACCAACTTTTACCTGCTGCCTTAACAGCGCGTTTTAGAAAATTATTTTGTACAAAAGAAGGAGATGATTCTAAAATGTGCGTTATATGAAATTCATTTTGTAAAAGTGGGTGCAAATACCCCCCACCCCTCCGCCGAAAATTGCGGGTGCAGCATTACCAGTTGAAGTGGAAAATAGTAGAAGATAATACTAGTAAAAAGCGCAAGAATAATGAACTGTGTTTCAATTTAATTTTAACATTTTTTTTAGTCGTTGGAGATAGATTTGCTTGTCGTTATTCAACCTATTTTATTTTATTACATTAGAAATTTCGATACAAGGTAGTCAAATATCTCTTGAATGTTCTTTTGCAAACAATAATAGGCATATTTGGTCCCAATGGTCAGGTTCTGCGAAGGTCTTCGACGGTAACCACCTTGGTTGATTTTATTATCGATGTTCTTAAATTGTATGCAGATTACAGGAATTTCATAGCTTGAGGCAGAGTCACACTTGTTGGGGTTTTCCCCTTACTGGCTTCTGGTTCGTATTCTTTTGCTGCATACCAGGTATTCATGGTAGCAATAAAGCAATTTTTGATTTTGTCATATAATTTAGACTTAGTTACGTTTTCTTCTTCTTCTTGTTAACTTGCGGTTTTAGTTCATGACTTCTTCGTTGGGCCTGTAGTTGTAGTCCGTTATTTCATAATTAATAATTCATTTGTAAATAAAATCTGTACATAGTGTTTTATATTATGTTTCATTCGCTGCGTTAAAACCAACATTTTGAGAAAATATTGCTCGTGATTTCACAGCAAACAACATGATATTGAGTGCAACGTTGCGGGCCGTGTTTCTCTACCAGGGCCGAAATTGAATTTACCTATACTTTCAACTACGTTTTTTGGAAAACGATAAACTTTCGGACATACAATCCTTTACTTCATTTTCATGGTTTACACTGCTCTATCACCTCCTGCAAGCTCGGCACTTATTTCTGTTATATCCTGTATAAAACTATCTCTAATTTTTACTTATACGTGGTGAAAACTTAAGTTAAAATTATTCTTACTATAATTACTAATACTTGTCGTGCATTTGTGGCAAGCGACAGTCGAATTCCACCCATTAAATTACCCATTTTCCGTTTCTATTATTCGAAAACGACCGTTATTGCTAACCACTTCATTTGCGAGTGCTGCTTCTTATCGGCGTCCTGTAAACGGGGCTACTTCAGCTCCGGCCGCACTTGTTACCGTCTCAACATAATAGCATCGTTTATGTACCTAACAAAAAGTAAATTTCGTGTTGGTAAGTGCTCATTACGTTACTAATAATCGGCTGTCTCGTGTAATTTGCTTCCTAAACTGTACAAATTTAAACACATGAAGGCCGATCGATTTGTTACGGATTGATTTTTCCTCCTCGGCCGACAACAAACGGTAACGTTTTAAACAGGTTTTCGAAATGAAGATACATTTTTAACTTTGCTGCAACGTGATATTAGTAAACAAGTGGACGGACAGACGAACGGATGGATGGAGGTTTCGTTTTGTAATTATCGACAGTGCCGTTTGTTGTACCTTAACGGCCAGGTGTTCAAATTACGCACTTAAGTCCTTAGTCTTCAGTTAAGAATTGTTTCTCTTCGTGAGGTAAATGAGTACTTTTTAATTAAACACATTGTGACTATTTAAGAGAAAGTTTTTGAAGCGTTGAAGACAAAATTCTACCATACAATGGAATTAATGAAAATTCAACAGTATCAAGTTAGCACATTGCTTATTGATACTTCAAACGCGGAATTAGAACTGGTCTGATGTGGGTTTGGTTTTGGCAGTCGTGGAAGTTCTCTGATTGGGGAATGTTTGGGACTCCAGTCAGAAGGAGCTGCACTACATGTTGATAACTTCGATATATTGAGCTCCAGTCTTAATGTTTTTTGAAAAACACAAATTAACTAGTGATGAGCAAGTAAGACCAAGACCAAGACTGTTTTTATAGTAGCAAGATCAACACCTAGACCGAAAGAACAAGACCAGGACTAAAACTAAGACCGAAAGAACGAGACCAAGACTAAAACCGAGAGCGAATATGCAAGATCAACAGCAAATATGTTAGATTAAACGAAAAATTATCACTTTCGGTGGATTTATGTTGTCCGTTGTCTTCAATGGGGGTTGGGAACCCTTAGTATCCAAGGGGCCTTGAATTGCAACACAAACAGTCCAGATCCATCTCTGGGTACCTAATATAATTTGAAGCACCGATATTGAGGGGTTCACAGGTGGGAAATGGTTATTTTCTCGACGACATTGAAGATGTTTGAGTTATTTATTAGAGTTTCTGCTGAAAATCACTATGCTAGTCTCCTTATATCTACCTACAGTTCGAGAATTTTGAAGNCTTATTGATACTTCAAACGCGGAATTAGAACTGGTCTGATGTGGGTTTGGTTTTGGCAGTCGTGGAAGTTATATAATATATAATTTGAAGCACCGATATTGAGGGGTTCACAGGTGGGAAATGGTTATTTTCTCGACGACATTGAAGATGTTTGAGTTATTTATTAGAGTTTCTGCTGAAAATCACTATGCTAGTCTCCTTATATGTACCTACAGTTCGAGAATTTTGAAGGGAGCAAATTATAGTACCTTAAAAATTTTCTGAGCTGCGCACATATCGTAGGATAGGGTCAGTTTTGTAGGAAGCTCAAAATATGCTTTTTTAATAGTCTATGATGGGAGGTCTCCAGAAATATTGCAAGAAATTTCGAAATAACTTAAATTTGAATAATGAGAAGGTCATCCATCATCATAATAATGAGACCTCTTAACTCCTGTTTCTGCCTCTAATATGTCTCTGACTAGACCTTCATGCCTGAGTAGGTGTCGTGCCTATCAAAGTCATCCATAATAGAAGAAGAACTAAATGTATTAGGGAATCCCCATTTTTGAAAATTCGTAGATTTTTGAAATAAAAATAAAACTGTATAACTCATGTTTGTGCTTTACCGTAAATTACCTTCCTCAAGAGAGTCTCATCCTTCAAGAAGTGCGTTCCGTCTTTCATCGTATCTTTTGGACTAATACGACCGGTATAATTGCAAATTGCCAACTTAAATATGAAGATACACGAGACGCTGGAGTAATTATTAGCTCGAAGAGGTCTCTTACAGATGCTGTACTCGAGCATAAATAACGTAGAGATTCACATCAGGCATTTTGAGTTCTACTTAGTACGTGATACATGTATACGACAAACAGAAAATGAAAGAATGAAAAATAAAGGAACAGTAGATATATAAGTAGAATTAGAAGCACCTGACAGTTCTGCTTTTTATTATCGATTTATTGGTGACAAACTTAGCCATATTTTTTGATATTCAGTAATTTTTATATTGTTAAAAGTATATGTTTAGAGAATGGTTCCGTGGACGACGTAGACCAGGGCAGAAAAGAAAAAGTTAGAAGTGTTTCGTGAGGTGTTTTAGAAGGATAATGGAAATATTGAGTAAGTTAGAAATAAGGGGTATTCCAAAAAATGGATCAAACAATCTGTATCAAATTTTGTGTGAAAAACAAAATTAAGTGCGCGGACGCATTCCGAATGTTGACTGTAGCATATAATGAACCTACCTTGGACCGAAGCAACGTTTATCGGTGGTACAAAACGTTCTCACACGGCCGAGAAGATATGAACGAAGAAAATAGTATTGGCCAATCGTCGAATAATTATAGAAAAGTTGCTGAGAACCTAAACATATCGCGAAATTTGCTTAATTTCGACCAAAAACAGTATCGCACTAACATTGCCAAGGAGCTGTTGGACTCTGTTTGCGATGACCCAAATTTGCTCCAGAGTGTCATAACTGGTGCCGAGTCATGGATTTATGGTTATGATGTGGAAGCCAAAGCTCAATCACCCCAATGAAAGCTGCCGCACGAACCAAGATAAAAAGAAAACGCGCCAAGTAATGTCGAATGTGAAGGTTTTGCTTCGATTGCAGTGGCGAGTTGCATCATGAGTTCTTGCCAGAGGGTAGAACGGTCAATAAGGAATAATACCTGGAAGTTATGCGCAATTTGCGCGAAGAAATCCGCCAGAAACGCCCGGATTTGTGAAAGAACAAAAATTGACTTTTACGCCATGATAACCCCCCTGCCCACATATCGTTGCTTGTGCGCGAATTTTGGGCCAAACATAACAAACTAATAATGCCGCAACCACCGTATACTCAGATCTGGCTCTTCCTGACTTTATTTTGTTCTCAAAACTGAAGAGGCCTATGAAAGGACGACGTCACGCTACGATTCAGGAGGTAAAGGCGACATCGAAGGACATAAATGAGATCACAAAAGATGATTTTTTGGAGTGCTTCGAGGATTAGAAAAAAACTTTGGCGCAAGTGTATAATATCTAGTGGGGATTAGTTTGAAGGGAACAAAATAGATATAAAAAAATAAATAATTTTTGAAAAAACACTAAATTCGCGATACTTTTTGAACAGA